>NW_021635664.1:0-266417 GCF_004799145.2 Neltuma alba | reverse complement strand
GAAAATCAGCCATTATCTCTTGGTCAGTAGGTTCACTCTCACTACTGGATAGGCTAGATTCCATAGAAATATTCTCTTACTCAATCACCAACTCACTTGTCCCTCCTACTCTTTTCTCTCTTCTTATCTCTGTGAGTCTTCTCTCAATCTCCGGGTTATAGGGCACAAGCTTGGTTTTTCGTGGCATGCAAAATAGGTATCACAGAGAAAAAAGTAACAAAATTGACTTGCAGCACACAAAGTCAAATAAAATATGCAATGTGATGAATGCAAGTGTATGGGTGAGTATGAAAGTGTGAATGTAATGATGAGTATGAGTATGTATGGGTGGGTATGAGTATGTATGCACAGATAAAGAAGCAAAGGGTGAAGTTTTAGAATTTCCAGAAATGTTGGTTGCGGCGAAAAGAGGGGTTGCCGCGGCGAAAGTTGGCAGAGAAGACCAGATGTCTGATTTCAGGGAGTTGGCCGCGGCGAAAGAGATGTGGCCGCGGCGAAAGTCCCGAGAGGAATCCTTCGGTTTTCAAAGATTTGGCCACGGCGAAAAACAGGTTGGCCGCGGCGAATGTATCCCGAGAAGATTCCTTCAATAATTCAAAAGGTTGGCTGCGGCGAAATTAAAGTTGGCTGCGGCGAAAGTTGACAAATGCTTATCAGACACTGGACTTCACTGATGCAACGTGAGAGATGCTGAAAATCAAGAAAATCAATATTTTGTTTGTATTTCCAAAAAATTTTGATGCTATGCAAGATGAAAACCTATACTATGAACAAATATGCAACTAAACTACCCTAAATGCTACCCATAAAGATCAAAAACCTCAAAAGTCAATCAAATAGCACAAGCTAACCTAGAGAACAATTTCTTGGCTCCCCGGGCAACAGCGCCACTTGAAAGAGAGCCTTAATTGTCGTTCGCTTAGAGGTTCTCGCTCAAAAATTATCCAAGCTATGCAGTAGTGCAAAACTCGGTCGTTCTCTTTTGGGAGCCTAAATTAGATGTCTAAGTTAGATTAATGCTATGCAGAATAATGAAAAGGGGGTTTTGGTGTTTTTAGCCATTAATGAAATACCAAAACTAAATGCAATTAATTCAAATCTAAGTTACTACGTTTTTGGATTTTTCTAAGATAGTAGTAATGAAGTGAAGTTAATGATATGTAATCTCTTGAATACAGTTTAGAAGCAATCATAGTTCAAAATAATTTTGGGAGTAGAAATCACCAAGTTTTCTAAATGAAAACCTTAAAGAACTCTTTAAGTCTAGGATCTTAATCAATGTCACCTATTTCATAAGATCCTATTAAGCTCACTTGGTGTGTGTATTAAGATTAATTAATGCACTTGGTTTAATGCAAGCTCAGATCAACTCAAACAATCACACATTACCATACAAGACAGAGAGTATCAAAAGAGTTGCATAGAAACATATATGTAACCACATATATTGAAGCTCAAATTCAACATTAACTAATCCAATACACAAAATGATCATCCAGAATTGATTACAACCATAATCAAAATAGTTCAGCTCAAATTTACAAATCCTAGACCTAGAAATTCATAACTAAAGAACTAGAACTTATATATGAAGCAACTCCCCTTTGAAGCTCTTGGAACTCATGCTTCTTCCACCATATTCAAGAGTTGAGAAGCTTAGCTAGTCATAACTCTTGAATGAATCAACTCCAACTAGGTATTGTTCTTCAGCCATGGTAGCAGCAGATGGAAGAAATGGAAATGGGATTAGGGTTTCTGAGGTGGAAATGAGAGAAGAGAGGATGAAAGATACGTTGGTGGAGGCTGAATAATGATAGTCTGATCTCATCATACCCAAAATAGGGTTTCTAACTCGAAACTTGCGTGCATGGGTCGGTTCTTGGGGCTGGGTAGGTCAAAATTTCCCGAAATGGTCGGGTCTGAGATTTGCTGATTCGAGAGGTTCGCCGCGGCAAAACATGGCAGAGAGCCTTGCTTCAACAGATGAGTTTCGCCGCGGTGAAATAAGAAGTTGGCCGCGGCGAACATAGGCAGAGGGTCCTTTCCTGCTTCTTTTGCCTTGAGTTCTTCAATTCTGACCCAATCTTTAGTGTCCTACAATAAAAAAGCAACAAATTGAAGAAGTATCAATTGTCCTAGAAATCAATTGAATCCAATTAACAACCCAATTATGACAATTTAATCCTCAAAATGACACTAACTTAAAGTAAGGACTCTAAATCTAAATTAAGCGTAATTATCAATAAAAAGGGCCAGTAAATATCACAAAATCATGGATAATGAGATGAAAAGATAATAATATCTTGAGCTCAATCAGTCATGATTTGCTTGAACCATAACGCGTTAGGAATGTGTACTCTGAGGGGTTAAAGGTAGGATGTTTCTGGTACTTTCCTGCCTCCAGAACTTCATCAATGAGAAAGGAAATTTACTACGCAAGGAAGACTTTGATAAGTCCCTTTACAATTACTGGAACTGTTTTCAAGATCTACTATCAAGATGCCCTTACCTTCAAATACTAGGTGAGCAGTTGGTACAATATTTTTATGATAGGCTAAAGAGTCAAAACAAGGGTATGTTAGATATAGCCTAAGGAGGTTCACTGATTAACCTCATTGTTGAAGAGGCTTGGGATCTCATCAAGAAAATGGCTTTGAATTATCAACAATACAGTGTCAGGGACACTAGAGGAGTACATGAATTGGGAACTTCAACCATTCACAATAGAAGAATAGACACTCTTGAGTCTAAGGTTGATTCTTTGGAAAGTAAAGTAACCTCTCAGCTATCCCTCATTACTGCAGAGTTAAAGAATATGAGTATGTATCAACCAGTACCCACTATGGACCTTACTACACTTAGTTACGAGACTTATGGTTTAGTGATGCATATTTGTAGTATTTGTCCAAGTCGGTATGAAAAGTTATCTACGGTCTACCAAGGTCAGCCAAATCAGAAGTGGGAGCCTATTCTAACACATATGATGAGGGATGGAAAGCAAACTCTCAACTTGGTTGGAGAAACAAGGAGAGTAGACCTTGAAGCAAATTTCGAAGAGGCAGAGGAGCTGGTCCATCTACTAACTAGTTCCAAACCAACAACAAGCCTTAACAACAAATCAACTCTTACACAATATGATGGCATTGATGAAAGACGAAAGGACCTCCAATAAAACCAGTCTAATTCCCTAACTTCTCTGACTCAACAAGATTCCTATAAGAATGATGCCAGATTCAGTGCTTTAGAAAAAAAGAATGGAGCAATGGGAAACAAAAACTGAGAATATCAACTCCTATGTCACTCAACTATCCAACAACATCAATGAACAAAGAGCTAGGAGAGTGGGCACCATTCCCTCAAACACTGTTATAAACCCTAAGGGTTTGAATGCCATCACTCTTCAAAGGGGGAAGCAAGTGAAGTTTAGTGATGAGGATGAAGAAGTATTGATTGATGAGAGATTGATTGTGATAGGTAACCTTTCTCACTTGCAAGGGTCAAGAATTCAGAAAGTGCCCAAGAGAGAGAGCATTGCTAGCTGAAAAGGAGTCTACGTCTTTGAATAGCAAAGGAACAAATACTGAGAGCAATCATGAACAAGCAACAGCAAAAGAGCATGTAAAGGCAAGTAAGAATAGAGCTAATAAAGCCAATGGTAAGGAGGTAAATCTTCAAGACCTTCCTTTTCCTAATTCATATTTGATGAGCAAAAGAATGACTGAACTAAGCATGAAAAATGATATTCTTGATTTGTTTAGTAAAGTGGATGTAACATCCTGATTTTTAGGCCTAGAAGTATCAAAAATAGCCTGAATGAGATAGGCTATCAGACCCCTTTTTAGTAGAGGTCTTAAAGATGAGAAAGAAAGTTAAAGCAGTTTTAGGGACTAAACTGCAAAGTGAAGGTTTTAAGGGGCTAAAGCGTAATCAAAGTTAGAGGCTCCAGTAAAGTCTCAAAGGCCCAGAAAGAGAAAAGAGGCTAGATACAGACCAAAGGTTAAGTTATAAGCCTCAAAGAGATGGTTTTATGAGGTTGAGCCTAAGCAGGGGTAAAACCGTAAATTTAGAAAGTTACGGCCATCAGGGGTAAAAATGGAAAGTACTTAGAAAATTTTTAGAAAATTCCAAAAAATGGGAAATAATATTCTAAGGCTCTTTTGTGAAGAGAGATGATAAAAATACCCCTGAGGTACTAAAAAGGAATTTACAAGTTTATGGCTCAATTTGAGATGTAGAGGTAGATTTAATTGTTTGAGTCATAAGGTAACCTCAGAAAATTATGGTAAAATGGGATGTATGATCTAGAAAATTATAAAATTAGTCTCATCCCTAGAAGACCAGTAAAATGGCTTTAAGAATACCTAAAAGCCAGTTGTGCCGAAAAAGGACATTTTAAAGAATGATTTTAAAGTGGGGCTATAGGTTGAGTTATGACCTGAGAAAATTCACAATTTTCTCTAGAATATGAGGAATTTTATGATATTTTTGGATGAATTTTGGAGCTCTGGATTGAATAAAATGCTTCAGTCAAATATTAACTAATTTTGTCCCCTAAATAGGAGACAAAACCAAAGAAAATATCTAAGAGCCATCATTACGATATTGAGTCAGCAAGCTGAGTCATCAAGTGTAATCATGACATCGACGAGTCATCATGCTGAGTCATCAAGCGTAATCATGACACCTACAAGTCATCATGCTGAGTTACCAGAAGATATTTATAGACAGTATAAAAATCAGAATGCAGTATGGGAATATTTTAGACAGTCTTTTGTCTACTCGTTATAGTGAAATCTCTACTGCGTGACTCAGTAAGGTCAAGTAGCCTGTCAACAAAGCTAATTATTTTCATCTATGCTCCTCTAAGATGGCGCCATATGTGTACCTTTATTGGCCAGAATTTTAAGAAGTTGTCCCGATGGTACAGGGTAAGTCAGGACCCGAAAAATATCTGTTACGGTGCAAGATTGGCTTGATAAGTGGAGAAATAATTAAGAAATATTTTTACATGAATTTTTCATTTATTTCCTCCCTATTTTAATTCCAAAATGATGAAGAAATATGAAAGTGACAAGTGTACAGTTAGATGAGAAAAAGAAAATATTACGTGTACGGCTAGATGGAAGACACATGTACAGTCGGATGCAAGACACATGTACAGTTGGATTAAAGACATCTGGCTGATGATGATGTAAGCATGATGTCATCATGATGAGGTAAGCATGATGTCATAGGACACTTGTCACCGTAAGATCAAAAGAGAAAATGGACGGTCCAGATCGAGCCACGTATTTTTAAGATCAACGGTCCAGATTCAGTGTGCTTTTCTATAAATACCCCCTCCCCTCCCTACCATTTCATCCAAGCATAAGGAATCCATGGGAAAGCTCTTGCAAAATGGTTTCTAGAGAGAGAAAGAAGAGGGAGAAAGAAAGGCCAAGTAGTTCCAAGCCAGATCAAGCTCTAAAACAAGGTATGTGGTGGTTATAGCACCTGATTTTATGCCTATTCGGATTAGTTACTGTGCGTATCTGATTTTGAAATTTTGCATGCTTAAAGTACACTCTATGAGCTTTAAATCCAAAGGTAGAACACATCATTTGGATATGTGTACGATTTATGGTGAGTTTTTAAATTTAGGGTTTGAAATCTAGAAACAGTGTTGAACTTTTGGAAGAGTTTCAAGTTCCGTACAATTCTGGTGCTGTTCGGCATAGAATTGGTTCCTGAAACTAATTTTCATGTAAATTTAACTTAAGTATATTTCAATGAGACTTGGAACCACTCAATTTGGATTTTTCTAGAATTAAGTATGAAATTTCAAATTTGAGCAAAAATTCTGGAAATTCTGCGTGAACAGTACCCGCGAAGTAAAATTTTCAGATTTGGTACTCTTGAATCTAAGGCCATCTAAAGTGGTCCTAATTGACAAGAAATAGATATTAAGGATGAGAAATGATAAGATTTATGTTAGAAAAGTTAGAAAGAAAACCCTAAGACTAAGAGGAAGGGTTGAGGTTCAAGAAAGCTAGTCTTGACCTTTATGTAATCTAATGGTCCTAATGGATTGTGTGATCATTATGGTTATGTTTAGGACCTTTGGAACATCTAAGAGGATGTTTGGTAATGTTGACCGAATGCCCACATGGTTGGAAAGTCAAAGGAGTCAAGGAAAAGTGAGAGGAAAGCTTGAGGTGCAAGGTAGTGAACTTACCTATACTGTGTGCTTGATATGTATGCTTGCATGATGTGATTGTGTTGCCATGCTGCTATGATGAAATGTTTACAAAGTTATGTTTGCAAGTTTATGTTATGTTTTGCCTTGGCAATATATTATGGAAGCATGAAATGCTTTAGCTTACTTTCCATGGCATTCATGTGTTAATGTTATAACATGTCATGCATGTGCATTGTGTCTTGCATGCTTATGGGTAGTGTTTGCTACTGAGATTCCCCCGAATCTCACCCCTCCCTAACCAACCATTTAGGTCAATCAATGATGGGCAATAATGGCATGAGAAGCAAGGAGAAGTAAGCGGAGAATTATTCTTGTTAATGGATGAGATTGTCGATAAATGTATGATTCTACTATTTTGTGAACTATGTTATAGATGCCAATGATGCCATGTATTTAATTATAATATTTATGATATGAATGAAAGTGTATGAGTATGAACGGGAAAGAGTAAGGCCATGTTATGTATGCCAAAAAAATAAAAAGAATTAAAGAGATGTTAAGGGATAAAACGTAAGTCCTGGAGCAGTGAGTTTGTAACTCCAGTTTGACCTATCAAACGAGCGAGTTAGGTCATAAGATTTGGCAAGTAAAGAGATCTAATGTTTCCCTTTAAAATGAGGGTAGTTTGCCCAATTCTGATAATCGAGCAGAAAGTTATGCCTTTCCAAAGTTAGGCAAAAATACAGTAAAATCTGAAAATGACCAAATGAACAGTAACATTTTCAAAGGAAATTGAGCTCGAATTTCAAGGCAATCAGTTCAAAAACTATTTTTCCTCAAAAGTTTATCCAAAGAGCTTTCTTTAGAACTTGGAATCACTCAATTTTGATTTTTTTACAATTAGTTATGAATTTTCGAAGCTTGTCACATTTTAAGGTGACAATGAATAGTAACCCGTAAATGAAAATTTTCAAACTTGATTTTTCATCAATTGTAGCCTTCAAAAGTGATTCCAAATGCTTCCGTAAGGAAAATTAATTGATTTAAACATGAGGTGTTACAGTGGAAGTCAACATTCCTTTCTGTGATCATGTGAAAAGGTGATCGATGTGCCAGACTGTTGCCTTCCGAATCTTCAAGAGAGTTGCACTAGATAAAATGCAGTATAGCATGCAACCGGTCATTTTTCTCGAGGAGCTTGTTATTGGAAGTCCTAGTCTAACTTGGTTTTCAAAAACATTGTAAAACAGGGGGGTTTTAGTTGTTTTAAAAGTGGTGCAACACATGTAAAGTGCAGAAAGTTAACTATCTTTTTGGTATTTTAAATGAATGAAAAATGTTTTGGATTAAAATGGAATTATGGTTAAACAGTCTCTTGATGATGAAAACTCAGCAATCACTGCTCTTTAGAATAATTAGAAGTTTAGAAAAACTCTAAGTCTGTAGATAACCCCAAGTAATCACTTGGGTCCAACGTCTTAATTAATGAAAACTCACTTTAATCAAGGTTAATTAACACCTCTTAAGACACTGCTGAAAACCACTTAGAGTGTAGATGAATCAATGATAAAATGTCCTCTGAATGTCAATCGACAAAAATAGAATACCAAGCATACAGATCATGACATAAGCCCGTGGATTTAAAATTTCAACATAATTACTCGAGTTACTATTTACTATTTAAGTTCTAGATTATAGGCCAACTTCAAAAATTCATAACTAATTTCATAAAAATCATATTGAGGTGTTCTAAAATTCTACAGAAAGATATTTGATGCTCTTTAAGAGAAAAAATATCCAATTGGACTTATCTTTACCCAATTTGTACAATTTAATCAATAAATATTACTATTTATTTGGTAAAATCTGGAACTTCCAGATTCTGTGCCTCAACTTTAAAAATTCGTATCTCCTTATGTACACATCCATTTGAGGTGATCTACCTCTAATTTTAAAGCTTGGGATATGTACTATGACTCTACCAAATCTTGTGACTTAACATGGGCTTACTCTTCCTATTCATGCTCATACACTTTCATTCATGCCATAAATTTATAATTAATTACATGGCATCATAGGTATCCATAACATAATTACATAATATGAGGATTACACATTGAATAGTAATATCATTCATTAACATGAACAATTCTCCACTTTCTTCTCCTTGCTTCTCATGCCATTATTGCCCACCATTGATTGACCTAAATGGTTGGTTAGGGAGGGGGTGAGATTCAGGAGAATCTCAGTAGCAAACAATACCATATTAATCATGCTAGATGGATGCTAATTACACGTAACTTGTTTATTCTCTTGTTAACTAGTGACATATTAGTATGCTCAAAGCTAACCTCTTGATACACGGCCATGGAGACATAATCTACTCATTGTAAATAGCAATTATAGTAGCTAAAACATGTAACATTAACATTCAAATAACATGTACACAGAAGCACACAAGCATACAACATCAAGCAATGATAATAGGTAAGTTCACTACCTTGCACCTCAAGCTTTCCTCTTACTTTTCTTTTGGCTCCCTTGACTCTCCAACCATGTGGGAATTTGGTTAACATCATCAAACATCCTCTTGGATGTTCCAAGATCCTAAACATAGTCATAATGATCACACAATCTATTAGGAGCAAGAGATTACATAATGGTCAAAACTAGCTCTCTTGAACCTCAATCCTTTCTCTTGGTTTTAGGGTATTCTCTCTAGCTTTCCTAACATAAATCTCATCATTTTCCATCCTTAAGATTCATTCCTTGTCAATTAGGACCACTTTAGATGGCTTTAGATTCAAGAAGGTCAAATCTGAAAAATTTGCTTCACGGGTACTGTTCACGCAGAAATTCCAAAATTTTTGCTCAACTTTGAAAATTCATAATTAATTTCAGAAAAATCAAAACTAAGTGGTTCCAAGTCTCACTGAAAGCTCCTTAAGTTATCTTTGAATAAAAAAATAGTTTTAGGAATGAATTCTATTCTGAACAGTACTAGAATTGTATGGAATTCGACACTCTTCCAAAGGTTAAACACTCTTTCCAGATTTCATACCCTAATTTTTAAAAATCACCATAAATTGCACACATATCCAAATGAAGTGTTCTACCCATGGATTTAAAGCTTATAGAGTGTACTTTAATCATATCAAATTTTAGAATCAGATACAAAGAGTAAATTATTCGAAATAGGCATCAAGTCAAATGCTATGACCATCAAGTACCTTGATCTTGAAGCTTGAATCTTGTTCCTTCTTCTTGGACTTCACCCCTACATTTTTCTCTCTAAATTATGGTAGAGTTTTTCCTCTACAAATGGCTACCAAAATGCTCTTCCAAGGTGAGGTATTTATAGCAGAAACTTTAGCTTGAATGGACCAAAATGCCCTTGGTTGCTGAGAAAGGGTAAGGGCAATCTTGGAGCTTTAAGTTGACTTTTACATCATCATTGCATCATCTTCCTGCATCATCCTTACCTCATTCTTCTAGAAGGTGCTAGGTGTCACAAATATGGTGGAGGAGAAGGGAGATTAAATCCTAGCCATTGGATCAAAACTTGATCCTTAAGTTTCCTCCGAATTTACTTGGCCCACGTTTCTCTGACATTCTTGACAGCCTTCCAAAGCTCAAAAAATTCTTTTGTCTACTTCATAAATTCTTTTTAATTCTAGAGAGTATCTATGAATTTCTTAGTCCATAACACTTCCTTTAAGCCTTGCATAAAAATTCATTTACTAAAAAGCCCTTTTATCAGCATAACCGGCTTTTTATTTATTAAAGCCACTCTACTGGCCTTCTGGTTGCGGGACTAATTTTATAAATTAGTACAACCTTTCAACTATTTAATCTCATTTTTGTATATATTTTTTATGTCTCTTACTATTTCAAATAATTACCTCGAACGATATACTTTTTACTGGCCAAAACCTCATAAATTCTATTTAAGCTATCTCAGGGGTATTTTCATCTTTTCTCTTCACATAAAGGCCTTAGAATATTATTTTCTATTTTTTTGGGATTTTCTTAGAATTCTCTGTATACACTTCCAATTTTACCCCTGTTGGTTATAACTTTCTGAATTACGGTTTAGTCCTTGCTTGGACTTAACATCATACAATCCTCTCTTTGAGTTTCCTAACTTAACCCTTGGCCTCTATCTACTCTCTTTTTTTTCTGGGCCTTGAAGACTTTACTGGAGCCTCTAGCCTTGATTACACTTGAGCCCCAGAAAACTTTTACTTTGCAGTTTAGTCCCTGAAACTGCTTTGACTTCCTTTCTTATCTTTGGGACTTCTACTCAAAAGGGGTCTGGTAGCCTATCCAATTCAGGCTATTTTTAGTACTTCTAGGCCTAAAATTGGGATGTTACAATTCTCCCCCTCTCAAAAGGATTTTGTCCTCGAAATTTCGAGTCAACCCTCTATTCTTATCTTTAATGAGAGGCTAACTTAGGAGAATATCTGCAATTATACTTAACTCTAACCTCTCTAGCTCTTCATTATACCTCATTTCAAGTTTCAACCCTGGACTCCATACTTACATGACTTGTCGTTTATACTTTTCTGTCATTTACATGAGCATGGCCTTTGCTTTTAAGCATTTTGTCACCATTGTTCACCTTCTTTCTGTACTTTAGGCTCATCCTTTCATAATAATACCATTACAATATACCTGTCTTCTTGGTATTTTACTATACCATGGCATTTTGGGTTCTCTTAATACAGCCTTTATCTATTCTTTGCTCTATACCCTGCCATTCCTCTTTACTTTAAGGGTATATCTCCTTTCTTTCCTTCATTGAATAGAACAAAATTGAGCTCAGTCTAATCAATAATAGAGGTTTCTGGAACAAGTCAAGGGTACTCTCTCTATATTAGTCCACTACTAAAGGAGATTTCAGTATCTTAAACTCATCTCTCGTCATAGTCTTCCCAAAGAGGTACTATACTCTCACCCCTATGGCTCAGCCACTTTCTCTTAGGCTTGGTCTTTCACAACCTCAGGAGCTATTGCGGTCTACTGTAAGCCTCTTCAGGATCCATCGTGACCCTAGAATACTATCATCAATCTAAGCCATCTTAGGATCTCTAGGAGACTCTAGATGTACATTCTGAGTTTCTTTTATCGGGTTTAATAACCTCTTTTGGTTGATTTTGAGGATAGATTAGTGATTTAATATTGATTTTGGTGTTTGGGTTGGAATTGAGGTATGTTGGAGGAATAGGTGAACAGACCCCTCTCAGGGTATGTTCGCCGCGGCGAACCGGGAGTTCCAGGGGGGAGTGTGTCTTCTCGGGAAGGTTTGGCCGTGGCAAAATCAGAGGGACATGCGGCGAAGTTGTTTAAGTGAGCGAGGTTTTCCTCTCGGGAAGGTTTCGCCACGGCGAAGGTTTCTGGGCGAGCGAGAGTTTCCTCTCGGGAAGCTTTCGCCGCGGCGAAGTCAAGTTTTTAGGCGAGTAATCCCTCTCGGGATTAGTTCGCCGTGGCAAAGTTCTAGGTTCGCCTCGACAAAAGGTGCCGAATCTATATAGTCGCTGGAGGGGTTAGATGTGCGAAAATTAGAAAATCTAAAGGAGGAGAGAGAAGCTCTGCTTAGGGTTCTGGTGTTGTGGCTTGAGAAAGGTTGTTTCTAAGGATCCATTACCTCAAGTAAGTAATCTTAACCTCTAATCTACTTTCTTTCTTGGAATTTCTGAGGATTCATGGTGAAACCCTAGAGTTTTCTAGGTTGTTATGGAATTGAGGTTTTTGACCCATTGTTTTGAGTTTAATTGATTGCTTTGGGTTACTCTAAGTATTTAATCGGTGTAGTTTTCTTGGATTTAAAGAACCTTGAGTTTTTGAAGCTAGGGTTTATGGAAATGGGAGGTTTGTGATTGAGGATGATAATGTAGAGGTTGATTTTGAGTTTTGTGAATTGGGTTATGTTAATGAGGATTAAATTGGATGTTTAATCGGTTTAGAATGTTGTTAGGACTTCAATTATTCAAATGGGGTTATTGGGTGTTGAATTCCTATAGTGGGTCCTTGAGGTTATGAATTTTAATTGATGTTTGGAAAGGAATTAAGGTTTTAATGGATTTTTATGACCTTGTAGTGTTGCCTTGATGATTATACCCTTTTTAGTTAGGTAGAGTTTTGATTGGAGCTAGGAATTTTGTGTCCCCAAGTGTTGTTTTGACCACATTATTAGTTGAAAGCTAATATATGATGGTTGTGTGTTTGTGTGCTTGTGTAGACCGGTTGTGAGCCTTGTTGGTGCACGGGGCCATATTGTCGGTTTGTTATTCCTTGCTCAGGCAAGAGGTAACCACTTTCCAATCCTTTGTATATGCTTTTGTGGTACTGTGAGTGGATTTATGCTTTGTGCTTCAAGTAGCAACTGTGTTCAAAGTGTATGTTGTATATTGAAAAGGAAAACCGTCTTGTGGGGTTTAAATTGATATTGATTGAATTTATAACTTGTGAAAGATAGGCCACTGAAAGAAGTTAATTGTGAAATGATTATTTACACTTTGATTATGGTTTGAGCAAGATGTATGAATTGGGAATTGGTGAGAGTTTTGATTGTTACTACCACGTGGTAAGGCCTCCATTAATGCATGATGGTTGGCTCTTTACGTCCCGTATAGTGAGGGATAGGCCTTTTGGCTCCCTACGTCCCCCAGAGTGAGGGATAGGCCTTTTATGGCTCCTTACGTCCCCCATAGTGAGGGATAGGCCAGCTTCGGCTCTTAAAAATCCCCCAAAGTGAGAGATATGGTTGATGGGATTGCATCATTGCACTTGCATGACTTGTTGTGGCTATCATTTATAATATGACTTGTGAACTACCCCACTTGACACCTCACGAGCACCTATTTAGTAGTACCTTGAATTGGAAAGATTGGTTACTAGGACGTTGTCTCACCCCGTGGTTTATAATGTTTTCAGGTGAAGGTTCCGGGCGTGTGCCATCGGGAAGAGACGCAGAGGCTTGAGCTCGATTAGCTTTAGGCCTCTAGCCCTTGTATATGTATGGCTAGTATATATTGCTACATTTAGGACTCCTTTTGAAATAGTTTGATTACCCGGCCTTGTTGTATATTAGAGAGAATGTTATCTCCTCATTTTGGTTGGCCGGAGGCCATTTCTAGTGTCTTATGAAACTCTGATTTATTGTGTTAGAAACCATTTGGATGGGCTGATGTGATGTCTGTTGTTACCCGGGCCGGAGGCTCGGAGGCCCAATGAATGTTAATGAATGATTTCTAGTTGCATACAACTGAGTTTGGGTTTATCCCGAGTTTGAATGTTAATTTCAAAAATTGCGCAATTTCTTTCTACTATGGTAGTTTGTTGTAACAGCTTTCCTTTTCTACCATAGTAGTGATTTTACGACGAGTTTATAATGTTTTAAGGATAAGGGTTTTACACTAGACTATAGAGTTGAGTAATAAAATAAGTCACCTCTCCTCAGCTAGTAACTTGTCTGATTATTCCCCAAGACTAATCAGACATCAGTATTGCCTTCTTAGGCCTTACTCAATCCTTTCAGTCAACTCCTGGAATTCTTAGCCTTTTTATATTTCTTTAGCCCTTAGTTTTAGCTTCCTTATGCCACTTTCCTTTCCTTGTGCCTTTCGAATCCCTAGGAACTGGCTCATCTCTAGAGCCCATTGACTTGCCATTGTATCAATGCCAGCCTCCTTGTCTTAGGATTCTGTAGTCCTTGCTGTCTCTCAACAATTTGGACAGCATCGGGAGAGGACTTATATCATCATATTCTCATTATCCTTCAGTATTCCATAGTACCTTGTTAAGCTCAAGGAGCATCTGTTTGCATATCACGCTTCTGTTGTCTTAACCAGTTTTACTCTCTCTCTCTCTAAGGTAAGGTCCGTCTTGGGCCTTGCCTCGGCTGCTTCTACTTTTCCTGTAGGAGGACAGATTGCTCTAATTGGAGCATCATCAACTCAACCACTTACTTTCCCTTTTATTCCTTTAGAGGATAGCTTACTCTTACTAGAGCAGCATCGCTCTGATCTAGAGAACCACTTCCCAATCTTAGAGAGGTACTTCATGGTCAAGACTTTTCTCATATGCAATCTCTGCTAGGGTACATTCCTCGAATACCATATCCCTATTAAAGGGAGCCTCTCTAGTAGATTATTCAATCTTATAGGCAGTGGCATCTATCTATAGGAATCTCATTTCTTAGATTTCTTAATGGCCTGAGTTACATGGTTGGACGCTCTTGGATACCTTAGGGACATAAAAAAGTACTATTTAGTCCCTAACATTATCATGTATCTAAGCATCATTGAGCTCTGGGTATCACCAGGAACTTGCTTATCTCTCTCTGTGCATTAGTTCCCAATGCAACCATCTACTATCATGTTCTTATTCATTTCCTTTCATTTTTATCCTCAAGAGGGATCTTGCCTAACTTTACTCTCTCTAACTTTCTTTACCTCTTGACCAATTATTCTTATGGTCAGGTATTGATCACCCTACCCTCATCACATCACATAGCGAACATTTAATCATCTTGCTATGTGGCATCTAGGTCAGGCACTTAGGTCATCATTGACCCTTCATTCATTATCATCTAATCTCTGTCTCTCTTGGTTCACTATCCCATGAGGATTTCTATCTCTATTCAAGGATTTGAACGAACCTCAAGCATATTATCCTGTTACCTTGCCTCTATCGAGGTCACATCGATTACTTAAGGTATAGGTTGACATTCGGATCCCTTGCTAGGGTATTAACTTATACCTCTAACTGGCTTACTGTACCTTTAACCATTCATTTCTATGGTCATATACTAATCATAAAGTGATCGTATTATACAACAGGCATTAATCATTAAAACATCTCCACTGTGTGATATTCTAGTCAGGCACCTTTAACCAATCACTAGAGGCTTTGGTTGTCACCCTACTTCCCTATTAGGGTCTAGACTCCTATTCCTTACTGGCTTACCATACTCTTAGCTATTACCCTCTGGAGACGTCCTTCAACTTTGACTCATTCCCTGGTCAAGCTCTCTCAGCTCAACCATTCCTCTCCTGAGGGGAGTCTCTTGGCAGCGACTACCTATCTCTCAGGTTACTCTCTGTCATTCCTTACTTCTCTTCTATGTCTACTTCTCTTGGAGAAAACATCTCAATATCTTAACCTCAGTTGGACCAATTCTAGCAACCCGTTACTTCTCTAATTAGGTTTTCTCTCATACCAGGCTTTGCTTGAACAAATGCTTTGCTTATACCGTGGTCAGAATCTTTACCAGAACCTCTGTTCTGTTTAAACACTTACACGAATCTTTATTCTGTTTACGTACTTGCCAGAACCTTTGCTCTGATACCAAAATGAAATGCCCTACCTTTAACCCTCAGAGTACACATTCATAAGCGTTATGGTTCAAGTAGATCATGAAACAAGCCTGTGGATTTAAAATTTCAACATAATTACTCGAGTTACTATTTACTGTTTAAGTTCCAGATTACAGGCCCAACTTCAAAAATTCATAACTAATTCCATAAAAATCATATTGAGGTGTTCTAAAATTTTACGAAAAGCTATTTTGATGCTCTTTAAGGGAAAAATATCCAATTGAACTTATATCTGCCCAATTCGTACAGTTTAATCAATAAATATTACTATTCATTTGGTAAAATCTGGAACTTCTAGATTCTGTGCCTCAATTTTGGAAATTTGCATCTCCTTATGTATACATCCAATTGAGGTGATCTACCTATAATTTTAAATCTTAACTCATTCATTTGATAGGTCAAAATGGAGCTACAAACTCACTACTCCAGGACCTACGTTTTATCCCTTAACATCTCTATACTTTAATTATTTTTATTTCCTTGGCATACATAACATGGGCTTACTCTTTCCTATTCATGCTCATACACTTTCATTCATGCCATAAATATTATAATTAATCACATGGCATCATAGACATCCATAACATAAATAACATAACAGGAGGATTACAGATTGAATAATAATAGCATTCATTAACATGAACAATTCTCCACTTTCTTCTCCTTGCTTCTCATGCCATTATTGCCCATTAATAATTGACCTAAATGGTTGGTTAGGGAGGGGGTGAGATTCGAAAGAATCTTAGTAGGAAACAACACCATATTAATCATGCTAGATGGATGCTAATGCACTACACGTAACTTGTTTATTCTCTTGTTAACTAGTGACATATTAGTATGCTCAAAGCTAACCTCTTGATGCATGGCCATGGAGACATAATCTACTCATTGTGAATAGCAATTATAGCAGCTAAAACATGTAACATTAACATTTGAATAACATGTACACAGCAACATACAAGCATACAACATCAAGCAATGACAATAGGTAAGTTCACTATCCTGCACCTCAAGCTTTCCTCTTACTTTTCCTGTGGCTCCCTTGAATTTTGAACCGTGTGGGCATTCGGTTGACATCATCAAACATCCTCTTAGATGTTCCAAGGTCCTAAACATAGTCATAATGATCACACAATCTATTAGGACCAAGAGATTTCAAAACTAGCTCTTTTGAATCTCAACCCTTTCTCTTGGTTTTAGGGTTTTTCTTTCTAGCTTTCCTAACATAAATCTCATCATTTCCCATCTTTAAGATCCATTTCTTGTCAATTAGGACCACTTTAGATGGCCTTAGATTCAATAAGACCAAATATGAAAATTTTGCTTCACGGGTATTGTTCATGCAGAAATTCCAAAATTTTTACTCAACATTGGAAATTCATAATTAATTCTAGAAAAATCAAAACTAAGTGGTTCTAAGTCTTACTGAAAGCTCCTTAAGTTGTCTTTAAATAAAAAAAATAGTTTCAGGAATGACTTCAATTCTAAATAGTACCATAATTGTACAGAATTCGACACTCTTCCAAAGGTTAAACACTGTTTCCAGATTTTAGACCCTAATTTTTGAAAATCACCATAAATTGCACACATATCCAAATAAAGTGTTCTACCCATGGATTTAAAGCTTATAGAGTGTACTTTAATCATATCAAATTTTAGAATCAGATACAAAGAGTAAATTATTTGAAATAGGCATTGAAAGAGAGCCTTTCTTATCGTTCGCTCAGAGGTTCTCACTCAAAAATTTATCCAAGCTATGCAGTAATGCAAACTCAGGTCGTTCTCTTTTGGGAGCCTTAGTTAGTTATCTAGGTTAGACTAAGTGTTATGCAGAAGCAATGAAAAAGGGGGGTTTTTGGTTTTTAACATTTAATGAAATGCCAAGACTAAATGCAATTAAATCAAATCTAAGTTACTATGTTTTTGGATTTTTCTACGATAGTAGTAATGTAGTGGAAATTAATGATATGTAATCTCTTGAACATGGCTTTGAAGCAATCATAGTTCAAAATAATTTTGGGAGTAAAAATCACCAATTTTTCTAAATGGAAAACCTTAAAGAACTCTTTAAGTCTAGGATCTTAATCAATGGCACCCATCTCATAAGATCCTATTAAGCTCACTTAGTGTGTGTATTAAGATTAATTAATGCACTGGGTTTAATGCAAGCCTAGATTGACTCAACAATCAAATAATACCATGCAAGAAGGAGAGTATCAAAAGAGTTGCATAGAAACATACATGTAACCACATGTATTGAAGCTCAAATTCAACACTAACTAATCCAATACACAAGATAATCATCCAGAATTGATTACAACCATAATCAAAATAGTTCAGCCCAAATTTACAAATGCTAAGACCTAGAAGTTCATAAATAAAGAACTAGAACTTATGGATGAAGCTAACTCCCCTTTGAAGCTCTTTGAACTCATGCTCCTTCCACCATATTCAAGAGTTGAGAAGCTTAGCTCGTCATAACTCTTGAATCAACTCCAACTAGGTATTGTTCTTCAGCCATGGCAGTAGCAGATGGAAGAAATGGAAATGGGATTAGGGTTTCTGAGGGGAAGATGAGAGAAGAGGATGATAGAAAATGTAGTGGAGGCTGAATAATGAGAGTCTGATCTCATTATACCCAAAATAGGGTTTCTAACCCGAAATTTGCGTGCATGGGTCGGTTTATGGGGATGGGTAGGTTAAAATTTCCCGAAATGGTCCGGTCTAAGATTTGCTGATACGAGAGGTTCACCGCGGCGAAACATGACAGAGAACCTTGCTTCAACAGATGATTTTCGCCGCGGCGAAGTCAGATGTGTGCCGCGGTGAACTTAGGCAGAGGATCCTTTCCTGCTTCTTGTGCCTTGAGTTCTCCAATTCTGGCCCCATTCTTTAGTGTCCTACAATAAAAAAGCAACAAACTGAAGTATCAATTGTCCTAGAAATCAATTGAATCCAATTAATAACCAATTATGACAATTTAATCCTCAAAATGACACTAACTTAAGATAAGGACTCTAAATCCAAATTAAGCACAATTATCATTAAAAAGGGCCAGAAAATATCACAAAATCATGGATAATGAAATGAAAAGATAATAATATCTTGAGCTCAATCAGGCATCAAGTCAGATGCTATAACATTCAAATACCTTGATCTTGAAGCTTGAATCTTGTTCCTTCTTCTTGGCCTTCGCCCCTATGTTTTTCTCTCTAAATTTTGGCAAAGTTTTCCCTCTACAAATAGCTACCAAAATGCTCTTCCAAGGTGAGGTATTTATAGTCAAAACTCTGGCTTGAATGGACCAAAATGCCCTTGGTGGCTAATAGAAAGGGTAAGGGCAATCTTGGAGCTTTAAGTTGACTTTTACATCATCATTGCATCATATTCCTGCATCATCCTTATCTCATTCTTCTAGAAGGTGCTAGGTGTCATAAATATGGTGGAGGAGAAGGGAGATTAAATCCTAGCCATTAGATCAAAACTTAATCCTTAAGTTTCCTTTGAATTTACTTGGCTCACGTTTCTCCGACTTTCTTGACAGCCTTCCGGAGGTTAGAAAATTCTTCTATCTACTCTGTAAATTCTCTTTAATTCTAGAGAGTTTCTATAAATTTTCTTAGGCCATAACACTTCCTTTAAGCCTTGCATAAAAGTTCATTTAATAAAATACCCTTTTATCGGCATAACTGGCTTTTTATTTATTAAAGCCACTCCACTGGCCTTCTAGTTACGGGACTAATTTTATAAATTGGTACAATATTTCAACTATTTAATCTCATTTTTGTATACATTTTTGAGGTCTCTTACTATTTGAAATAATTACCTCGAATGGTATACTTTTTACCGGCCATAACCTCACAAATTCTATTTAAGCTACCTTAGGGGTATTTTGTCTTTTCTTTTCATAAAAGAGCCTTAGAATATTATTTCCCATTTTTTTGAGATTTTCTTGGAATTTTCTGCATACTCTTCTATTTTTACCCCTGTTGGTCATAACTTTCTGAATTTACAGTTTAGTCCCTGCTTAGACTTAACTTTATACAGTCCTCTCTTTGAGGTTTCTAACTTAACCCTTGGCCTGTTTCTACTCCCTTTTCTCTTTCTGAGCTCTTAAGACTTAACTGGAGCCTCTAGCCTTGATTATACTTGAGCTCCTGAAAACTTTTACTTTGCAGTTTAGTCCTTGAAACTGCTTTGGGTTCCTTTCTCATCTTTGGGACTTCTGCTCAAAAGGGGTTTGGTAGCCTATCTAATTCAGGCTATTTTTAGTACTTCTAGATCCAAAAATTGGGATGTTACAAGAATACTATAATTATAGAAAAGAAGTTAATCTTGGAGTCAAAGTGTACTAATAAAGCAAGACTAGAGTCTTGCAATTCAAATGGTTTACATTTGGCCATGTGTCTAGCCACCAATGGAGAGGATTTAAAGTTGCCAAGTGTCAAGCCACCAATGGAGAGGATCTTAACTTTTGAAATTAATTTCATTTGGCATTAAGTTAATTAAGAGAGAGGATTAAGATTAAGTAAGCATTTGACACATGGCATAGCATTAAATGTTGGTGTTTGGGATATTTTGTGCACTTAATGAGCTCCTCCTCCCCCATTTTTCTGAATATGTTTTGGCCAAGAGAGAGCTAGAGAGGAAAAGGAAGAACTTCAAAGGGAAACCAAGGAGAAAGGCATCAACTTTAAGCATACAAGTGAGAATCAAGGTTAGTTTACAGTTCCAAATGGTTCCTTGCCTTGTTTCCTTGAGTTGTATGGTTGAAATTTCTATTTTTCTTCCTTCTTTGGGGCTGGCTAAAATGTATAATAAGGGGGGAAGTTTTATTGTTCAATCTTGCTAGAACACTTCAAAACATGATAGATCCAAATGGTTGTAGGTTATTTTTGAAGTGTTTTCTTTGTTATGTTGCATGTGGACCATTTCGACCAAAGCAAGAGCTGAACCCTAGGATGTGTTTTTCAAAGTTTTGAGGCTTCCATTGTGTTGAAAATGGAAAATAGTATAGGGTAAACCTAAAGAACAAGTGTTGGAAGCCATAGAATTAAAGTTGTAATTTTTAAATTTTGAACCCTAATGGGTTAGTCAGTTCAAAATTAAAAGAAGGAATTTTATTTTTTTAAATCCAAGTAGATAATTAGAATTTACATGAAAAATCATGTAGGAAAGAGTTAAGAGGGAATTTTTAGAGTTAAGGAAATAAAATCTAAAATTTAAAGAATAAAGGTTGAAGCTTTAAGGGACAAAGGTTGTCCTTGAGTTATTTGTTGGTTTTTATGTGGAATGGCTGATGATTCTTGCTATCCTTTTTATGGATTTCCATGTTAGAGTTTGGCATTTGAGGAAGCAAGAAAGAAGAATAAGAAAATCAAAGAGTACTAGATCAAGGTAGTAAGATTTAATTAACCTTAATCTTGAGTGTTTCATTGATTACTATGCAATTTCATGTGCTATTATGTGGTTGAGCTAGATGATGATGATGATGATGATTGTGTAGCTATACTCCTTGCTTTATATGTCTTGGCTATTACATGTTAGAGTGCTAAATGTATGAGGTAGAGTAGTTCCCTATTAATAGCAAAAAGGCTGGAATGCTTGTAATTGATGCATATTGATATTTTGGTTAATTGATCTTGCTACTAGGATTTCATTGAAATCTCATCCCCCATATGTAACCTAATATCTTAGGGACAGAATCATCAAAAGGGAGGCTGTAAATTCAAGGATAAACATGGTGATGAACTATGAGGAAATATTTATATATTTGGTTATGTATAAGTATCTATGGTTGGTGTTGTAATCCCTAAGCAGGATGCCAAATTAGAGCCATGTTTTATTAAGTTACTAAATGATTTTCTATACACAATTTGGTACACTTAAATTTCACATCATGAGCTTCAAATTGATAGGTAGAACATTAAAAATGGCCAACTACACGATGTTTAATGATTTTTCAAAGTTAAAGTTCAGAATCTGAAAAAAGGATTTTTGCCAAATAGATAGAGGTGAATTTCACAAAATTCTGACACTTGTTCAAATGGAATTGGTTCACAAGATTATTTTTTCTTGAAAGAGAATTCAAATATCTTTCTATAGAATTTTGAACCACTCTATTTTGATTTTTTTAGATTAAGTTATGAATTTTTGAAGTTGGGCCAGAAAACTGGATTTTTACCTAATGAATAGTAAAAATCCGAAAATCAGTGTTTTTCATGGATTCTTGAACCCAAGACCTTCCAAAGTGGTCTAAAATGGTTTTAATTAAACCTTAAGTGGATCCAATAGTAAGGTGTGACATTTTTGGTATCAGAGCGGAGGTTCTAGCATAGGATAAAACACTCTGCTTAGTTAATATGTCAGTTAAAAGGAAAATTGACATATTGTTATAGGAGAATACTACTATCTATTTATTAGGTGGTTCAGTTATTATAATATAGGACGGAGTAGAATGGCTTGTTGTGGCCGTAATAGTGACTCTGAGGGTTCAATTAACCAGAGGAGACCAGGAGAACCTTTCCCTTAATGGTTCGATGGGGATGAGGAATATAGCCTTGTAGCATATTTCTACTATAATAACTTATGGGAGAGTAACCCTCCGCTTGACATAGCCACAATTGCGTCCAATGATTCTCAAAGGATTGATGTCATTGAAATATCTGATGATGATGGAGTTGGACCTAGTGAAGTCAAACTGCTTCCAATTATAAAAGAGTTTCACACCATAGAGGACCTAGCTAGGGATTTTAAGGAGAGGGACTGGTACATTAAGACTAATGAGAATCAGAATGCCCATGTGTACCTAAGATATCTGGAGGATATTTGAAAGCTCTACTATTATGTAACTAGGGAAGATGCCACCCTAGGGATGATGGACTGGATATTAGCATTGCTTAGAGTACTGCCTCAGACTCGACTTTGGAAAAATGGTGTAAGAGACATTTGTAGTCGCATGGATAGTGCTAGCTACAATGATCTCTTTGACGCCCTCGAGATCTTAGTAAGGAATACATTTCCTTGAGTCAGATACCGAAGACTGGATCCTGATGACGACAGATATGCTCCTGTTCATATGCTGATAGTAGAATGAGTTCTATCATTTGGATTAGACATTAGGATCTGATGTTGAGTTAATGGACCCAGAGCCTTGAGAGTTTCACTATTTTCCATTTTGGGTAGTCAGTTGGACTTTTGTAGCACTGACGTAGGACTTGTATTATTACAGTTAACCATAGTAGGTTAGTCTGGCATGTTTGATGGCTATGTACGTTTGTAAGATGGCTATATATGTTAAACTATATTACTGTGACTGATGCCTGATGCTTGAATGATATATTATGAATGCATATGTTGTTAAATGAAATCCAAGCATGTTGTTTATTTCTTGCTCCTCAGATATGCTATCTGTTTAATTAGCGTATTGGTTAGAACTGATGAAATGCTTTGCTAGAGAGACCCTCAGAACACAAAGTAAAGGTCCCTCCTGATCTGCTGTGATTAGTTTTGGATCACTTAGAATCGCAATAAAGGCTATTAAAGGGATGAGGGTGGCACAAGCTAGCCAAGAACAAGAAAGAGATGCTGTAATAGTAGCAGCGGTAGCAGTGGCAGTGGCTAACCTCGACAGCACAAGCAACAGAACATTTACCAGATCGGCAATGCTAGCAGTAGACCCCGACAGTATCTAGTAGTGGATGACTCACTTTTACAAGCACAATCCGCCATCCTTTGATGGAGTGATTGACATCCAAGTAGCAAAGGACTAGATCATCTGCTTGGAAAAGATTTTCAAAGTTCTGGACTATCCGACTAAGTAGAAAGCCCAAATGGCTATTTATAAGCTAGAAAAGGATGCCGATCATTAGTGGAAGAATACCAAGACTCTTTTGGATGCTCGAAACACAAGAGTGACATGAGAAGTGTTCTCGGAGTAGTTTTATGAAAAGTACTTCCTGAGGTCAGTCAGGGATGAAAAGAAAGCAGAATTTCTAACCCTGAAGCAGAAGGATAACGAGTCATTCGATGAGTACCTAGCTAAGTTTATCCGTCTCTCTCTCACTACTCTAGTTATCTATATTACCGAGAGGATGAGAGGTGGATGATTAAGAAAATAGTTAGAGGACTAAAGCAGTCCTTAAGGGAGATGATTGCTCCCAGGCAGTTTAAGCACTTCAACATTGAGGCTTGTCGAATTAAGGAGAATAGCTTAGATCATTATTTGATGATTGAGCCTACTCCCAAGTTAGAGAAGGGAGATCAGGATGGTACCTCTTCTGATGTGAATAGGAAGATGAAGAGGCCATGGGACAACCGGAAGAGTAAGAAGGGAGGCAAGCCCCTAAATAGCAGGGAATGCCTAATTGCGGTAAGAGTCATAGTGATAGAACGTATATCATCAAGCAAAACATTTGTTGCACTTGCGGCAAGTCTAGACACTTCTCAAGAGAATGCCCGCAGGATACAGAGAAGCTAAGGTCACGCACCCAAGGACGAGTATTTGCCATTACAGGGGAAGAAACTTGGAAGTCTCTGAAAATGATCCAAGGAACGATCATTATTAAGAACTTCCCAATGATTGCATTGTTTAATTAGGGTGCTAATCATTTTCTTCTCTCATATGATTGTTTTAAAGGACTTAGCTTGGTTATGAATATGTTGCCTTATGATATACATGTGTTCACACCAACACATAATAGGATAATTACATTCGATCTGTGTTTAAACTGTATAGTTGGTTATGAGCATTGTTATATTGCCTTTAGACTTGATATGTATGCCTTTCATGAAGTTGATGGGGTAATGGGATTGAATTGATTGTCGTCCCATAATGGTAAGGACAAAACCCTGATCTTACCCCAAAAGAAATGGAGTAAAGCCGGAAGTTAAGTTAAACTTCTTAACGGATGCCTAGACAAGCAATAGTACGATAAATAAAGCTACGTAAGACAAGCAGAGGTTAAGAGAAAAGTGTGTTTTGTCATGACAAACCAAGGGAATTAGTGGCGATGGACAAATACAAAGTGATTGATTGAGCTCAAATTATTCTTATCTTTTCATTACATCATCCATGGTTTTGTTGCATTTTCTGGCTCTTTTGGCTATAATTGAGCTTATTTTAGGTTAAGAGTCCATATATTGAGTTAGTGTCTTTTTTAAGGTAAAATCGTCATAATTAGTTATTAATTGCATTCAATTAATTTCTAGGACAATTGATGCCTTAAATTGTTGCTTTTCAGTGTAGTACACCTGAGATTGGAGCCAAGGTTGAAGACTCAAGGCACAAAGAGTAAAAAGAGGAGCCTCTGCCATGGTTCGCCACGGCACACTTCTGCCTTCGCCACGGTGAATGTCTACTTTCAAGAATGAAACTCTCTGTCATGGTTGACCGTGGTGAACCTACCCTTCGCCGCGGTGAACCCCTCGTATCAGCACATTCAGATCCGACCATTTCGAGAAAATTTGACTTGCCCACTTCCATAAATCGACCCAGACACGTCATATTCGGGTTAGAAATCCTATTTTCGATATGAAGGAGGTTAGACACGAAGATTCAGCCACCATCTACGTTTTTCTCTTCATCTTCTATCATCTCTCCCACCAGAACCCTAATCCCTCATCTTCCACTGTCACCTTCCTCCAGCTCTTGAAGATGGATGATTGGCATGAGTTCTAAGAGCATAAAAGGGGAGTTTCAGTTTCATCTTAGTTTTAGCTATGTATTTATGAATTCCTAGGTCTAGGATTTGTAAATTCTTAGTGAAAGACTTTGATTGATATGTAATCATTAGTTGATGATTCATATTTGTAGTTGGATTGATTAATGTTGGATTTCATACTTCAATATATGTAGTTACATATATGTTCTTTGTAGCTTTATTGATTCTCTTCATCTTGCATGGTCATGTTTTAATGATGAGTTGATTTTCTATTGCATTGAACCATTTGCATTAATCATTCTTAATTACACATTAGGGAAGCTTAACAATGTTTTCATTAATGAGTCCATTAATGTAAGTATTGGACTCAATGAGTTATTGAGGTTGTTATCAAGAAAACCTAATGAATTTCTAAAACTCCCCCATCTTAAGAGAACTATGATTGCCCAGAATCCATTTTCAAGAGGTTTTATCAATTGATTTAGTACTTGATTTCATCTATTTCATCTTAATCTCCCAAAAATCCAAAAATACATTTACATTTTCTTGCCTTCTATCTAAATTACAAATTTCAATGAAAACCCCCAACCTTTTCCAGCTCAATTTGCATAACCATGGCATTTAGTTAATCTAGGATCATAATTTCAGCTCCACAAGTGAAACGACCCGAGGTTGTGCCTATAGTACAATCCTTGGATTAATTTTGAAATTGGCCCCAAGGTGTAAGTAAAGACAAGTCGAGGCGATTTTTAAATGGCACCATTGTTGGGGAGCCAAGAAATTGGTTCTCTAGGTTAGCTTGTGTCATTGGGTTGTCAATTAAAGTTTTGATCCTTTTAGGTTGCCTTTTAGTTAGTTTAGTTGCATATTTGTTCATAGTATAGGTTTCCATCTTGCATAGCATCAACATTTTTGGAAATACAAACAAATATACTGATTTTCTACACTTTCAGCATTTTCACTTTGCATCAGTGGCGTCCAGTATTTGATAAGCTTTTTGTGACAATTTGCCGCGGCCAAACCTGTCCTTTCGCTGCGGCAAACTTTCTGAAAAACCTAAGGATTCCTCTCGGGATACCATCACCGCGGCACACTCCTGCTTTCGCCGCGGCAAACTTCCTGCACTCAGTTGTCTGGTCGCCTCTGTCACATTTCACCGTAGCCAACCATTGTTTTTGTCACGGCGAACTATTCTGAAAGGTCTTGAAAATTACACTTTTTGCTTCTTTCTCTGTGCATACATACTCATACTAATCCATACACTTGCATCCATCACAACTCATACTTTTATCTGACTTTGTGTGCTGCAAGTCAATTTTGTTTACTCTTTCTCTTGTGACTTTTTTCTTGCATGCCACGAAAAGCAAAACTTGTACCATTTAACCCTGAGATTGAGAGAAAACTCAGAGAGATAAGAAGAGAGAAAAGAGTTGAGGGGACAAGTGAGTTAGTGGTTGAACAAGAGAACATTTCTGTGGAATCTAGCCTATCAAGTAGTGAGAGTGAGCCTACTGATCAAGAGATGATGGCTGATTTACCACCTAACCACCCTAATCCTAACCCCAATGCCAACCAAGCGAGGAATGAAGGCAATAGAGGGAATGGAGAACAAGAGAGAGTGGGAGAAAATAATGGGAACCCTAGAAGAAGAACAATTAGGGAAGCAACCACATCTGATGTCAATTTTGACCCATTTACTGCTGCTTGTCCAAATTTTGAAGTTAATTTTGAAATTAAAGGATTATTGATTAACTCTCTTCCAAAATTTCATGGCTTGACAGGAGAAGATCCATATCTTCATTTGCAATCCCTTTCTATGATCTGCCAGAGTATGAAGCCTGTAGGAGCATCGTTCGATCAAGTGCTATGGAAGGTTTTCCACCTATCATTGGAGGGCAAAGCTAGAGAGTGGTATATGAGCCTTCCAAGACACGTAGCTGATGCATATCATAGTTGGGGGAACTTAAGGAAAGTAGTCTTAGAGAAATACTTTTTGGCTTCTCGTACTTCATCAATGAGGAAGGAGATATATTCTGCCAAGCAAGACTATGACGAATCTCTCTATGATTATTGGAATAGATTTCAGGGCATGCTTTCAAGATGCCCACATCATCAAATTCCTAATGAACAACTGGTGCAGTATTTCTATGATGGGTTGAAGAACCAAGAGAAGGGCATGTTGGATGCTGCATCAGGAGGATCTTTGATAGACTCCACTGCTGAGGAGGCTTGGGATTTGATTAAGAAAATGGCCCTGAATCATCAACAATATGGAGTGAGAGATACTAGAGGAGTACATGAGTTGGGAGCTGCTTCAGTTCACAATAGAAGATTGGACACTTTGGAATCAAAGACGGATTCGTTGGAAAGCACGATGACCTCTCAACTGTCTGTAATCACTGCGGAATTGAAGAATATGAATGTGCATAGACCAGCACCCCCGATGGATATTACTGCCCCTAGTTGTGAGACTTGTGGCCCGGTTATGCATATTTCTAGCGTATGTCTAGCCGTTATGAGGAGGTATCTGCAGTCTACCAAGGCCGTCCAAATCAAAAGTGGGACCCTTACTCCAATACTTATAACAAGGGATGGAAGGCAAATCCTTGATTGGGCTGGAGGAATGATGATAGTAGACCTCTAAATAGATTTCAGAAGAGTGGAGGAGCTGGTCCATCTTCAACCCAGTTCCAAAACCAATCTCAAGCCCTAATCGTCCCACCCAAGGATGATACCAACCAACTCCTACACAATATGGTGGCCTTGATGAAGGAAGAAAGGGCTGCTAACGCTACTCAGTTCAACTCCTTAGCCTCACTAATTCAATAAGACTCATCCAAGAATGATGCTAGATTTAGTGCTTTGGAAAAGAGGATGGAACAGTGGGAAACTAAGTCTGAGAACATCAACTCCTATGTAACTCAGTTGTCCAACAACATGAGTGAGCAACAAGCAAGGAGCAGTAGCGCTATCCCCTCTAACACTGTTATCAATCCTAAGGGTTTGAATGCCATTACTCTTAGGAGTGGGAAGTAAGTAACTTTTAGAGAAGAGGAGGATGAAGCTATTGATGAGGAAATCTTGTGTGATGAGCTACCACCATCATCTACAAAGGTCAAGCATTCTGAAAGCTCCAAGGAGATGAGGCTAAAGCTGAAAGAAGCCCCAAAAGAACATGATGGCAAGGGTAAAGCTACAGAATCTGAGCCAAGCAATCATGGAGCCTCAAGCAAGGAAGGTAAGGAGGTAAACATCAATGAACTACCTCTCCCTCATGCTTATTTGAAAAATGTTAAAATGAGTAAGGATAGGCAAGATCATGAGTTGTTTGAGACATTTAGGAAAGTAGAAGTGAATATACCCTTGCTTGACCTGATTAAAAAGATTCCTAAGTATGCTAAGGTCTTAAAAGAATTATGTACTCAAAAAAGGAGATTTAAACCTAATGAAAGAGTTCAATTACCCTCTAATGTGTCTGCATTGTTTAAACCCCAAATTCCTGTAAAGTGTCAAGACCCTGAATCTTTCACTATCCCTTGCACTATAGGAAAGGTTACTATAGGGGGAGACCTGTTAGATCTAGATGTACCCATTAATGTCATGCCTAAGTCTGTATACACCTCTCTAGGAGTCAAGACTCTTAAGTCTACTACTGTTGTGCTCCAACTAGCTAATAAGACTATTAGGTATCTTGAGGGCATTATTGAAGACATTTTAGTCCAAGTTAAGGGATTGGTTTTTCCTACTAATTTTTATGTGCTTAACATGTCTTCTGAACTTGTAAATGGCACTATACTCATCCTTGGTCGACCTTTCTTAAGGACTGTTAATACCATGATTAGCATGAAAGAGGGCACCATAACTATGGAGGTGGGTGATAATAAACTTTCTTTTAACATATATGAAGCAATGAAACATCCTTATAAGGACTATTCACTTTTGGGGGTTAACATGATAGACATTGCTGTTGAGGATGCTTACTCTGAAGTTGAATTGCAAAATGGCTCTTTCTATTCTGATCTTTACACTGATGATTCTATTGATGAGAATGAATCCATTTCTTCCTTTTCATCTCTTTACTCTACACCTTCTACTTGCTCATGTGGTGGTGATATTACATGCCTTGATTGTACTGTGGTTAATTGCATGCTTTCTATCCCACATACATTTTCGGTTTCCTCCCTTGACTCCAAGTTAGACTGTGATTCCTCTATTGTCAGTGATGATTCCCTTGGGGAAAGGTTTCCTATTGTTGTTTCACATATGGAGGAAGAAGTCATGGAGAAGAATCCCTCTAAGGCGGTTGCTGTAGATCAACTAGAAGTTGGTTCAACGCTTGGAGAGGAAGTTAACTACAAGGCTGAGGAATTATCACTGGTTGAAGGAAAGGGGAGTAATCTGTTCTCTCTTGAACTTCATAAATTGATTCCTTCTATTGTGTAACCACCTACACTTGATTTGAAACCCTTACCACCTACTTTGAAATATGCTTTCTTGAATCTAATGAACAACTACCTGTTATAATTGCTAACTCACTATCTGAGAGTGAGGAAGAGAGACTCTTGTCTGTTTTGAGGGAGCATAGAAAGGTGAAGTGAATGAATATGGAAGACAAAGCCTAGTTGGAAGGATTCTTTGAGCCTTTATATTCACTTCTGGTGTGTGCATTCACTTATTTCTTATACTCTCTAGAACTTGTCTTAGTTCTTAATCAAGACCACATGCAACATTAGTACTCTTGAACATGATTGAGGCATTCATTCAAATTAGCTACTTAGACCAAATGGCTAAACCCTACACGATTTATCCCTTGTTACCCATTTGAGCCTTTTAGCTAAATTTTTCCATTTATTTCACTCTCAATTATAAAACTTCTTTCCTACAAGGATGCATATTTCATTTCATTCATTCTTTTCAGAATTCACTAGCATTTTGATGGATTCAATTGATTGAGCTTTAAAAAGAGCTAAAACATTAGGGCCAACTTGCACTAATTCATTAGTTTTAAACTTTCTTTTGTTAATGCAAATGTCTTTTAAGAATTTTGCATATTCAGGCACTTTCTTCAACAAATCCAGTAAAGGGATGTTAATTTCTACTTTACTAAAAAAATCTAAGACTTCTTTATTTTGTTTTTCTTTTGCAACCTTCTGCCCAAACATAAAAGCTCTAGGGAAAGGTAGATCTTTCAAGCTTACCTCCTTACCTTTATCTTGCTCCATCTTTTCTTTGTCCTGGTTAGGCTCTGAAATTCTTGAAGAAGGTTGCTCCAAATTCTCTCCTAATGGTGCTTCATGAACTCCTTTATCATCCTGAGTTGAAGGGCCTGCTTGAGTTGTGCAACGTTCAGTAGTTACACTTCTAATTCCAGCTTCTTTTCTTCCTTGCAGAAGTTGCTTCTCTCTTAAGCTCTCAGATTCCACACTTGGTGGTTTCTTTTTCTGGACAAAATTCCCTTTAGTGCAATGATCTTCCTCCAAGTTAGATTCTTCATCATTTTCATTGAATGTCACCTTTCTTCCACTTCTCAAATTTATGGAATTCAATGACTTGGCATTAATCACAGTATTGGAAGGCAAAGCTCCACTTGTTTTTGCTTGAAAACTGCTGAGATTATCTGAAATTTGGGTAACAAAGTTAGCCAAATTTGCAGTCTTAGTCTTCCATTGTTCAACCCTATTCTCTATAGCAGCCATTTTTGCATCAGATGCAGTGGTATGTGTAACACCTCATGTTTAAATCAATTAACTTTCCTTGCGGAAGTATTTGGAATCACTTTTGAAGGCTACAATTGATGAAAAATCAAGTTTGAAAATTTTCATTTACGGGTTACTATTCATTGTCACCTTAAAATGTGACAAACTTTGAAAATTCGTAACTAATTGTAGAAAAATTGAAATTGAGTGATTCCAAGTTCTAAAGAAAGCTCTCTGGATAAAATTTTGAGGAAAAATAGTTTCTGAACTGATTGCCTTGAAATTTGAGCTCAATTTCCTTTGAAAAAGTTACTATTCATGTGGTCATTTTCGGATTTTACTGTATTTTTGCCTAACTTTGGAAAGGCATAACTTTCTGCTCGGTTATCGAAATTGGGCAAACTACCCCTCATTTTAAAGAGAAACATCATATCTCTTTGCTTGCCAAATCTTATGACCTAACTCACTCGTTTGATAGGTCAAACTAGAGTTACAAACTCACTGCTCCAGGACTTACGTTTTATCCCTTAACATCTCTTTAATTCTTTTTATTTCTTTGGCATACATAACATGGCCTTACTCTTTCCCGTTCATGCTCATACACTTTTATTTAGGCCATAAATATTATAATTAAATACATGGCATCATTGGCATCCATAACATAGTTCACAAAATAGTAGAATTATACATTTATCAACAGTCTCATCCATTAACAAGAATAATTCTCTGCTACTTCTCCTTGCTTCTCATGCCATTATTGCCCATCATTGATTGACCTAAATGGTTGGTTAGGGAGGGGTGAGATTCGGGAGAATCTCAGTAGCAAACAGTACCCATAAGCATGCAAGACATAATGCACATGCATGACATGTTATAACATTAACACATGAATGCCATGGAAAGTAAGCTAAAGCATTTCATGCTTCCATAACATATTACCAAGGCAAAACATAACATAAACTTGCAAACACAACTTTTCAAACATTTCATCATAGCTTAGTCACATCATGGCAACACAATCACATCATGCAAGCATACATATCAAGCACACAGTATAGGTAAGTTCACTACCTTGTAACATGGCTTTCCCCTTGCTTTTCCTTTGATTTCCTTGTCTTTCCAACCATGTGGACATTCAGTCAACATCACCAAACATCCTCTTGGATGTTCCAAAGGTCCTAAACATAGTCACATTGATCATACAATCCATTAGGACCACTAGATTACATAAAGTTCAATTCTAGCTTTCTTGAACCTCAACCCTTTCTCTTAGTCTTAGGGTTTTCTTTCTAACTTTTCTAATATAAATCTTATCATTTCCCATCCTTAAGATCTATTTCTTGTCAATTTGGACCACTTTAGATGGCCTTAGATTCAAGAATACCAAATTTGGAAATTTTGCTTCGCGGGTACTGTTCACGCAGAATTTCCAGAATTTTTGCTCAGGTTTGAAAATTCATAATTAATTCTAGAAAAATCCAAATTGAGTGGTTCCAAGTCTCACTGAAAGATCCTTAAGTTATCTTTAAGGGACAAATAGTTTCAGGAACCAATTCTACACCGAACAGTACCGAAAATGTACGGAACTCGAAACTCTTCCAAAAGTTCAACACTGTTTCCAGATTTCAAACCCTAACTTTGAAAAATCACCATAAATCGTACACATACCCAAATGAAGTGTTCTACCTATGGATTTAAAGCTCATAGAGTGTACTTTAAGCATGAAAAATTTTAGAATCAGATACACACAGTAACTAATCCGAAATAGGCATGAAATCAGGTGCTATAACCATCACATACCTTGTTTTAGAGTTTGATCTGGCTTGGAACCACTTGGCCTTTCTTTCTCCCTCTTCTTTCTCTCTCTAGAAACCATTTTTCAAGAGCTTCCCCATGGATTCCTTATGCTTGGACGAAATGGTAGGGAGGGGAGGGGGTATTTATAGAAAAGCAGACTGAATCTGGACCGTTGATCTTAAAAATACGTGGCTCGATCTGGACCGTCCATTTTCTCTTTTGATCTTACGGTGACAAGTGTCCTGTGACATCATGCTTACCTCATCATGATGACATCATGCTTACATCATCAAGCCACATGTCTTTAATCTGACCGCACACGTGTCTTGCATCTGACCATACACGTGTCTTCCATCTAGCCGTACACGTAATATTTTCTTTTTCTTATCTAATCGTACACTTGTCACTTTCATGTCCTTTCATCATTCATGGCATTAAAATAGGGAGAAAATAAATGGAAAATTTGTGTAAAAATATTTTCTTAATTATTTCTCCACCTATCAAGCCAATCTTGCACCATATCAGATACTTTTCGAGTCTTGACTTACCCTGTACCGTTGGGACAACTTCTTCTTAAAATTCTGGCCAATAAAAGGTACATACATGGCGCCATCTCAGAGGAGCATAAATGAAAATAATTAGCTGTACTGACAGGCTACTTAACCTTACTGAGTCACACAGTAGAGATTTCACTATAACGAGCAGACAAAAGACTGTCTAAAATATTCCCGTACTGCGTTCTGATTTTTATGCTGTCCATAAATATCTTCTGGTGACTCAGCATGATGACTCGTAGGTGTCATGATTACGCTTGATGACTCAGCATGATGACTCGTCGGTGTCATGATTACGCTTGATGACTCAGCACGCTGACTCAGCATCGTCATGATGGCTCTTAGATATTTTCTTTGGTTTTGTCTCCTATTTAGGGAACAAAATTATTTAATATTTAACTGGAGCATTTTATTCAATCCAGAGCTCCAAAAATTCATCCAAAAATATCATAAAATTCCTCATATTCTAGAGAAAATCTGTGAATTTTCTCAGGTCATAACTCAACCTGTAGCCCCACTTAAAAATCATTCTTTAAAATGCCCTTTTTCGGCACAACTGGCTTTTAAGTATTCTTAAAGCCATTTTGCTGGTCTTCTGGGGATGAGACTAATTTTATAATTTTCTATAGTCTCTTAGATCATACATCCCCATTTTACCATAATTTTCTGAGGCTTTCTTATGACTCAAACAATTAAATCTACCTCTACATCTCAAATTTAGCCATAAACTTATAAATTCCTTTTAAGTTACCTCAGGGGTATTTTTGTCATCTCTCTTCACAAAAGAGTCTTAGAATATTATTTCCCATTTTCTGGGATTTTCTTAGAATTTTCTAAGTACTTTCCATTTTTACCCCTGATGGCCGTAACTTTTTAAATTTACGGTTTTACCCTTGCTTAGGCTCAACCTCATAAAACAATCTCTTTGAGGCTTCTAACTTAACCTTTGGTCTGTATCTAGCCTCTTTTCTCTTTCTGGGCCTTTGAGACTTTACTGGAGCCTCTAACTTTGATTACCCTTTAGCCCCTTAAAACATTCACTTTGCAGTTTAGTCCCTAAAACTGCTTTAACTTTCTTTCTCATTTTTAAGACCTCTACTAAAAAGGGGTCTAGTAGCCTATCCCATTCAGGCTATTTCTGATACTTCTAGGCCCAAAAATTAGGATGTTACAGTATGCTTATTAATTCTATCAATTTGAGATGTCATAGTACTAAAATTAGCGTTCATACTGTTCATGCTTTTCAACAAGAGGGAAATGTCATCATTCCTTGAACTACCAACTTCTTGAGTAGTTTAGGAGGGAACCATAGCTTGTTTTGAATGTTGACGTTGCTGGAACTTGTTTTGCATGAACCTCTCCTTGTTGTTCTCCCCTCCTCCCCATCTAAAATTGGGATGATCCTTCCATCCTTCGTTGTAAGTGTTGGAGAAAGGGTTCCTTTGCTGCTATTGACCGGATCTTTGTTGATACATGGCTGACACTTCTTCAAATTGAGAAGGGCAAGATTCTGAGTTTAAGGATTGTTCTATTTCTACCCTGTCTCTCATGGAACCTTGGTATTATCATATTGTCAACTTTTTAGTTGCTGGTTTAATTCCTTCTTCATTGTCTCATTTTTAGATGCAGAAGATTAAGAGTGAGTCTAAACACTATATCTGGGATCCTCCAATCCTTTGGAAGGTATGCAGCGACCAAATCATCCGAAGATGTATACCAAATGAAGAATTTCAAGACATCCTGCATGCTTGCCACTCTCAAACTTGTGGAGGTCATTTTAGTGCTAACAAGACTGCAAGAAAAATATTGGAAGCTGGTTTGTATTGGCCATCACTCTTTAAAGACTCTTATGAGTATTGCAAGAATTGTGATATTTGTCAAAGATTTGGTAGCCTAACTAAGAAACATGAATTACCCCAACACCCAATGCTTTTCTGTGAGGTGTTTGAAGTATGGGGTATTGATTTTATGGGCCCCTTTCTTCTTTCTATGGGTTTTACATACATCCTTCTTGCAGTTGATTACCTTTCACGATGGGTAGAGGCCATAACAACCAAAAAGAATGATGCTGCCACTGTTTCAAAATTTCTAAAAAATAACATCTTTTCTAGATTTGGCATTCCTAGAGCAGTAGTTAGTGATAATGGCACTCATTTTTGTAATAAATTACTACAAGGGTTATTCACTAAGTATGGTGTGACACATAAGACATCCACACCTTATCATCCCCAAAGTAATGGGCAAGCTGAAAATGCAAATAGAGAAATCAAGAAGGTGTTGGAACGAATAGTTAAACCATCTAGGAAGGATTGGAATGCCAGATTAGATGATGCTTTGTGGGCATATAAGAACTGCATTTAAAACCCCAATAGGCATGTCTCCTTATAGATTGGTTTATGGTAAGATGTGTCGCCTACTGGTTGAGATTGAACATAAGTCTCTTTGGGCTGTAAAAGCATGTAACCTTGATTTTGATTCTGCTGGCATGGAAAGATTATTGCAATTGCAAGAACTTGAAGAGTTGAGACTTGAAGCATATGAGAATTCTAGGTTCTACAAGGAGAAGATGAAGATGATTCATGACAAGCAAATCCTAAGGAAGACTTTCAACGTTGGAGATAAAGTGTTATTGTACAAGGCACGATTCACATTTAAACCTGGGAAGTTGAGCACTAGATGGGAAGGACCATACTTGGTCACTAAAGTACACAAGTTTGGTATGATAGAATTGCTAGATGAGAAGAGCGGCAAGATTTTCAAGGTCAATGGCCACCTACTCAAAATCTACAAGGAAAATTTTGACCCACCATAATCTCAGGTTGTCCCCTTCCTTACATACCTTAGTCTGTGATTATTTGATTATTTTCATTCTTGAACTCCATTTTTGAACAAGTGTGGGGGGGCATAAATAGTAGCAAGTGTAGGTTATTTTTAGTTTGTTTTTGAGTATTTTGTTCTTTCTTTCCATTCCTTCCTTGCCCATTTTTCCTTGCTATCTTTTGTTCAAATGTGCATTGAGGGCAATGCAAGGATCAAGTGTGGGGGAGTGAATGTTGTGTTTTTAGTGTGTTTTGTGTCTTTTGTAAAACCTCAGTTTTTCAACAACTTTTTGAAGGTTTAAGCTTGCTTCAAGAATTCTAATGTTACATTTGTGACTGATTTGATTTGGAAATTAATATCTTGAAGTGAAATGCTCTAATGCATAGAGATTAAGCATGATGTGTTCTTTAGTTGAAGTGAATGAATATGGAAGACAAAGCCTAGTTGGAAGGATTCTTTGAGCCTTTAATTCATTTCTAGTGTGTGCATTCACTTATTTCTTATGCTCTCTAGAACTTGTCTTAGTTCTTAATCAAGACCACATGCAACATTAGTACTCTTGAACATGATTGAGGCATTCATTCAAATTAGCTACTTAGACCAAATGGCTAAACCCTACACGATTTATCACTTGTTACCTATTTGAGCCTTTTAGCTGAATTTTTCCATTCATTTCACTCTCAATTATAAAACTTCTTTCCTACAAGGATGCATATTTCATTTCATTCATTCTTTTCAGAATTCACTAGCATTTTGATGGATTCAATTGATGGATTGATATGAGGAGATGCATACTTGAGCTTTGAAAAAAACAAAAGCAAAAAAAAAAAGAAAAAAAAAAAGAAGAAACATGCAAATGTAAAAGAAAGAAAAGAAAAAAATGAATGAAATGAAATATGCATCCTTGTAGGAAAGAAGTTTTATAATTGAGAGTGAAATGAATGGAAAAATTCAGCTAAAAGGCTCAAATGGGTAACAAGGGATAAATCGTGTAGGGTTTAGCCATTTGGTCTAAGTAGCTAATTTGAATGAATGCCTCAATCATGTTCAAGAGTACTAATGTTGGATGTGGTCTTGATTAAGAACTAAGACAAGTTCTAGAGAGCATAAGAAATAAGTGAATGCACACACCAGAAGTGAATATAAAGGCTCAAAGAATCCTTCCAACTAGGCTTTGTCTTCCATATTCATTCACTTCAGCTTTCTATGCTCCCTCAAAACAGACAAGAGTCTCTCTTCCTCACTTTCAGATAGTGAGTTAGCAATTATAACAGGTAGTTGTTCATTAGATTCAAGAAAGCATATTTCAAAGTAGGTGGTAAGGGTTTCAAATCAAGTGTAGGTGGTTACACAATAGAAGGAATCAATTTATGAAGTTCAAGAGAGAACAAATTACTCCCCTTTCCTTCAACCAGTGATAATTCCTCAGCCTTGTAGCTAACTTCCTCTCTAAGCGTTGAACCAACTTCTAGTTGATCTACAACAACCGCCTTAGAGGGATTCTTCTCCATGACTTCTTCCTCCATATCTTTTTGTGTGCAACCCTGTAGGCCCATATGAAGTTGGCAGTGGGCCATTTACTATAATGACTCACAAGTCGTAAGCGGTCTCTAATAAGACATCACGACTACCCAAATCATATGAGGACCGATGAACGATGTAACCTTTCATACAACCATATCATGTCCCTTTTGTCACACGACATTTTGGTCATGGATGAGGCATGGAGAACATCATCCTCCTACTCCTGACCGTTACTTTCTCAATCCCTGAGTAGTCTGAGTATAGAAATGGAACTACCTTTCCATTATAGTATGGACATACATTTCTCAGACTCACTCATCAAGAGGCCCAGTAATATCTCTCTACGAATGTGAGGGACAAATTCCATCTTGACCATTCACATTCCTCCATATAAAAAACCACTAAGCCTGAACATAGTCTTTATGATCACTTAGTCAAAAGTGACTTTTGACTAGGTCAAAGCTGAGCGTTTCTTATGTAGGAATTCATGATGATCTCAGGTCAAAAGGCCTAGTGACATGGTTTGTATATGAGAGAAGCTTATGAATTAACCCATGCAGCTCTCTCATAGCAGGTCAGTTCAACACCTTATACTCTTACATGTGCCTATGACTTTGATTTATATCTCTATACATCTTCAAAGTCATGCTGGTCTTATTTCATCTCTGCTCCCATATTGATGACCGACCAGGGACATTTAGGATAAAATCATAAGTTATCCAAGGATAGTCATCACAGTAAACATGCAAATAATATGATAACATAATTAAGAAATTCATAAATCAACAATGTTCATAACACAATGATTGGCCCCTAGGGCACAATTTCCAACAGTTAGGTCACCTCATCTCTAGCAAGGGGATTGAGGTTGATAAGGCTAAAATTGAAGTTATCTCATCTTTGCCGTACCCCACCTGTCTTAAAGATTTGAGATCTTTTCTTGGGCATGCAGGGTTTTATAGGCGCTTTATTAAAGATTTTAGTAAAGTTGCTTTGCCTCTTTCTACTCTTCTTAAAAAGGATGTTGAATTTAATTTTGATGAAAAATGTAGACATGCCTTTGATACTCTCAAGTATATGCTTGTTTCACCTCCTATTTTGACTGCACCCAATTGGAATTTACATTTTGAACTCTCATGTGATGCTTCTAATTGTGCAGTGGGTGCTATGCTTGGCCAAAAGGAGGATAAGCAATCTAGAGTCATGACCTATGCCTCTAAGACACTTGACCCAGCTTAAGTTAACTATACTACCACTGAGAAAGAAATGTTTGCCATTGTATTTGCTTTAGACAAGTTTAGATAATATCTAATCAATTCTCGAGTGGTTGTGTATACAGATCATGCAACTATTTGCTGTTTGCTCAAAAAGCCACAATCTAAACCAAGATTGATCAGATGGGCTTTATTGCTTCAAGAGTTCAACATTGAGATTAAGGATAGACTTGAGGCAGTGAATCAAGTAGCCGATCACCTGAGTAGGCTACTGGAAGACACAAGGGGAGTAGATTCTTCTGAGTTGACTTGTGACTCTTTTACCGATTCAGCTTTATGTTCTGTGGCTACTATAGAGCCTTAGTATGCTAATATTGTCAATTATCTCATGTCTGGACTCACTCTTCCCTTTATGTCTAGATTTCAGGCACAAAAGCTTCATAGTGAGTCAAAGTACTACATTTAGGATGCCCCTTATCTATGGAGGATGTACAGTGACTAAGTGATATGAAAGTGTGTGTCGGAGGAGGATTTTAAACCTATTATTTCAGCTTGCCATTCCATGGTTTGTGGTGGTCAATTTAGTGCAAGGAGGACATTTAGGAAGGTCTTAGATTCTAGGTTTTATTGGCCTACCCTCTTCAAAGATTCTTTTACATTTTGTAGATCTTTTGACAAGTGTCAGTGATTTGGGGGGTTGGGAAAAAGACATGAGATGCATCAACAACCCCTTCTATTTTGTGAGATTTTTGAGCTTTGGGGAATTGACTTTATGGGACCCTTTCCTTCTTTCTTTGGTTTTGTATATATTTTATTAGCTATAGATTATGTATCCAAATGGATTGAAGCTATACCTTGCAAAAAAGATAATGCCCCAACTGTTCATAGATTTCTAAAATCACATATTTTCTATAGGTATGGGATTCCTAGGGCTATAGTGAGTGATCGAGGAACACATTTTTGTAATAGGATAGTCAACAACTTGTTGTCCAAATTTGGTGTCACTCATAAAATCTCTACCGCCTATCACCCCCAAACCAATGGTCAAGCTGAAATATCTAATAGGGAAGTGAAGCATATTCTGGAGAAAATGGTTAAACCATCCAAGAAGGACTGGAGCTCACGTTTAGAAGAAGCATTATGGGCTTACCGGACTGCATACAAATCGCCCATTGGCATGTCTCCCTACCGCCTGGTTTATAGAAAGCCATGTTACTTGCCAGTGGAGCTGGAACACAAAGCATATTGGGCGGTTATGTAGGGAATTGAAAGACGACGCGCAGCGGAAATCAAGTTAAAATTTTAAAACTTTCAATCCCTTGCCCGGATCTACCGATCGCGTTTAAGTCAGGTAGTAAGAAGCATTACCTTCGATGTTCGATTTCCTGGTGGCTCGGTGATTCCGCCGTTCAGGATGCCTCTGCTCGCCTCCTTTGTCGTTCGAAGTCGACAACTCCGGTCGGCTTCCTCTACCGGTATCCACACGAGTAGCCCTCAATCTCGAACGACGTGCTAGCGTCTATGTCCGTCTAGGGTTTTCAAAATCCGTCCTCTCTTCTCTCTTTTCACCGTCCCTTATCTGCTTAGTGCTTTCACTCTCTCTAAAACCCTAGCTCCCAATATCATATATATAGGATGCTATAGGAATTATTCATGATAATTAATTTCGAAATTAATCCCAAATCAATTCCGAAATTAATGCAATATCAAATATTGCCTAATCAGATAAGAGAACAATTAAATAAATATGGCTTATATTAAATCCGTCTCACAGATTTTAATTCACCTATTTATTTAATTCAAAATAAAGATATGACGGAATTAATTTACATAGATCTAATTTATCCTTATAAATTAAATCTAATAATTAATATCTCTTATATTTATGTAATATATATATACATACGAATTTATATATATATACACGTCCACCCTACATTATTCATTGAATCTAGACATATCTTAGATTCAATGAATCTGGACATCATAACTCGCATTGGGCTATTTTGTGTGCGACCCTGTAGGCCCATATGAAGTTGGCAGTGGGCCATTAACTATAATGACTCACAAGTCGTAAGCGGTCTCTAGCAAGACATCACGACTACCCAAAACATATGAGGATCATTGAACGATGCAACCTTTCATACAACCATATCGCGTCCCTTTTATCACACGACATTTTGGTCATGGATGAGGCATGGAGAACGTCATCCTCCTATTCATGACCATTACTTTCTCGATCCCTGAGTAGTCTGAGTATAGAAACGGAACTACCTTTCCATTATAGTATGGCCATACATTTCTCAGACTCACTCATCAAGGGGCCCAGTAATATCTCTCTACGAATGTGAGGGACAAATTCCATCTTGACCATTCACATTCCTTCGCATGAAAAACCACTAAGCCTGAACATAGTCTTTATGATCACTCGGTCAAAAGTGACTTTTGACTAGGTCAAAGCTAAGCTTTTCTCATGTAGGAATCCATGACGATCTCAGGTCAAAGGGCACAGTGACATGGTTTATATATGAGAGAAGCTTATGACTTAACCCATGCAGCTCTCTCATAGCGGGTCGGTCCAACACCTTGTACTCTTACATGTGCCTATGACTTTAATTTATATCTCTATATATCTTTAAAGTCATACTGGTCTTATTTCATCTTTGCTCCCACATAGATGACCAACCAGGGACATTTAGGATAAACCATGAGTTATCCAAGGATAGTCATCACAGTAAACATGCAAATAATATGATAACGTAATTAATAAATTCATAAATCAACAATGTTCATAGCAAAATGATTGGCCCCTAGGGCACAATTTCCAACAGGTTAAGTAGTGCAACATGAATATAGAGTCCTCTGGTATGGAAAGGAAGCTGCAATTGCAAGAGTTGGAGGAGATTAGACTTGAAGCTTATGAGAACTCCAGGCTCTTCAAAGAAAAGACTAAATTTGTGCATGATCGGGTATCTTGAGAAAGGATTTTAAGGAAGGCAATAAAGTGCTGTTGTATAAGGCTTGGTTTACTTTCAAGCAAGGAAAATTCAACACCAGATGGGATGGGCCATACGCAGTCACTAGAGTGCACAATTTCGATATGGTGGAGCTACTACATGAGGAGACCAGGGCCAGATTCAAAGTTAATGGCCATCTACTGAAGCTCTACCATGAGAATCAAAAGCCTCCTTAACTCCCTGATCATTTCTTTCCTTTACTCCTTTACATGCTTTTGCTTAATTATTGATCTTGCCATGTTTTGTGCATTGTATGTTGAATGAGTGTGGGGGAGAAACCATTTCAATAGTATAGTAATGTAGTTGTTGTTTGAATTCAATAAGACCCCCTGCAAGTTCTGATCTCTATCCTATCTTATTTAGTGCTTGTTGGTAATTTGGTGCTTGTAATGAATTATATCAAATTGATTGAGAAAGCTTGTTTGTGGTATACTACTTAATCATGGACTTATTGAGCACCTTTTGATCTCTTTGATGCACTTTAAAGTTTTTGAAGTATCTAGCTACCTCTGTTGCTTGTGTGTTGTGTTTCTCTATTATTTGGGGTTTTTTTTATGTTGTTCTGTGCTCTCTATGATGCTTCGCCGCAGCGAAGTGGTCTTGTGTCTCTTATGTTGCTCTCGGTAACCTACTCAAGTGGGGCGGATGATACTGGGACACAGCAGTAGCTCTATGCTTGTGTTTTGTTTTCTTTGTTGTTCTTTGTGTTTCTTTTTAGTTGATGTAGCTGGTTGCTTGTTAAACTTTTTGGATGTTACATTAGATGTTGTTTGACTCTTTGGCTACTGATGGCCTTTACATTTTGATGTTACTCTTACATTGGTCCCAACTTCTTTTTCTTTTCCTCTTTGTTTTGCATGCAACCTATCACCTTCTCCCTCATTTTCGCGAATTCGATGTGTTGTGCTTCAATTTCAATTGGACTTCACAACTTTCAGTTCACTTTGTGATTGGTTTGCCTATTGAAAGAGAGCCTTTCTTATCGTTCGCTTAGGGGTTCTCACTCAAAAATTTATCCAAGCTATGCAGTAATGCAAACTCGAGTCGTTCTCTTTTAGGAGCCTTAGTTTGTTATCTAGGTTAGACTAAATGGTATGCAGAGTAATGAAAAAGGGGGGTTTTTGGTTTTTTTAACATTTAATGAAATGCCAAAACTAAATGCAATTAAATCAAATCTAAGTTACTCTGTTTTTGGATTTTTCTAAGATAGTAGTTGTCACACCCTGATAATTTTATTCTAATTGATGAATGATTTGTGACTGACTATGGTCAAGTAGTATAGTAGACTGGTAGAGGACCTAGGCTATGAGGAAAAATCAGGATAGGGATATAACGGTCATTTTTGAAAAGATCGGTCAAGAAAGGGCAGTATTGGAAATAATGTCCAAAATTCCTGAAAATTCCCAGAAAATCATGAAAAATAGAAAGGAGGGTACAAAATAATGTTTGAGGCTTAGAAAATGAATATAAGATTAAAAATAATTTACCAGGGAATTATTTGTAATTATTGGAATTTTTGGTTAATTAAGGAAAATTAGCCAATTTCCATTATTTAAAATATATAGAGGCCTCAAAAATTCAAGGAAAAATATGGATAAATTATGTGACATATTATCCTAATTTATAAAATTACTTCCCACCTTTGGATGTACAGAGGTTAGCTTAAAGAATATTTATTACCGAATTATTATCGGTAGAATAGTGATTTTTGACAGAATAAAATTTAGAAAATTATAGAGGGAGGTAAAACTTGAGAAAAATTATGGATTACCCTTGGAATGAGGGGAATTTAATGAGGTGTTGAAATCAAAATTTTGTGACAGTAAATTGGACAGGATTGCTGGAAAATCGGACCGGAAATACACAAATAATCAGTGGATTGCACTGATTATTGGATGAGTCATTATTTTTCCAATATTAAGAGTAATATTTCGGCCAAAATAAAGGGGGAGGACAAAGTTGGAATTTTCCAAATTGTTCAAGGGCAAAAAGGGAAATAAGAGACAAAACAATAAAATAATATTTTATTTCCACATGAAAATCACATGGTGATTAGGTGTCCATCCATGTGTCAACTTCTTATGGTGTGTGCCCTAAGATTTGTCCATGTGTAAAGTAGAAAAAAATGGACGGCCGAGATCGCATCTTTTTCCCGAAGGGCATTTTTGGAATTTTGAAACATCAAAGCCTATAAATACCCCCCTTCCATGAAGAATTCAGCCAAGGTGGTTTGCATGAGAGGGAATGTTGTGTTCTTGAGTTCTAGGAGAGAGAAAGGAAGAAAGAAGAGAGAGAAAGGGAGAAAGCAAAGTTAGACACCTTTAATCGCCGATTAAGAGCTAATTAAGGTATGTTTACCTCCCTAAGTGTTAATTATTTTTAGTTGATTATTTATTTGAGGAAGATTAGGATTAATTACCTTGATTAATTATGGTTTAGTGATAGCTAAGATTAATCCTGTTATTTGATTAAAGATTAGTAAGTAATTAAGGTTAGCTACCTTGATTAATTAGTAATTAGTGATTAGTTATGCTAATTGAAGGATGATTAATTAATGATTAATCATGTTGATCAGAGAATGATTAATGGTTAATCATGTTGATTAGAGAATGATTAATGGTTAATCCATAAGGGATTAGTGACTTAATCTTAGAGGATTATGACTATGTGACTTGAGGACCTTAATTAAATATTGGATTAAGGATTAAGGGTTAATGATTAACCAAGAAAGCATGATTAATCATGGATTAAGGAAGAATTCCAAGACCATAATTGAGGATTAAGGTTTGGTCAAACCAAAGTCAAAGGGTTAGGAACGGTATACAGAAATTATAAATTGAAAGGCACAAGGGTAGCATTGTATAGAGAAAGAATTGTATATTGGATATGGAATTTACCATACCCTTACTGTATGGTTGATAGGCAATTTTCTGGAAACCTAAGAGGATCTCCAGCAAGGAAACAAGGAGGAAACATTAAGCGTGGAACTGAGGTAGCGTGACCTTGCAATTATTTTGTTGATCTACATTTGGTGTTTCTGCTATGTGTGCTTATGTGCCATGAGAATGTTTATGCCCAGATGATGTGAACTCCTTGCAATGTATGCCTTGGCTCTTGCATGATTGAGTTTTGACCAGAATGATTATATGCTCCATGATATGATGACATGGATACAGAATGATTATGGCATGGCATAAAGACTAGCAATGTTATTTTACTGCATGTAGCATGACATCTTATGCATGTTGACTTGACGATTGTATGTTCAATGCTACTGGGATTTCTATGAAATCTCATTCCTCCTATAACATGATATCCTAGGTGCCACTACTGCCAAGGAGAAGGGAAAGGAAATAATCATGGCTTAAGGAAGTTATGAATTATGTATTGTATTATACGGTTTTGAACCTTTCTCTTTCAAGCCATGTAAGCATACTCTGATCATGAACACATGATATGATAACCTTTTTGAATGTATATTAATGGTAGAGCAGCTTTATATGTGAGTATGGTATGATTATAGTGAAAAACGTAATGCTGTTAGAATTAGTGAAAAAGGGGATAAAAATGGTCTAGATTTGACCAAACTTTGACCAACGAAGACCCTGGTCAAATGGTTGACTTTTCTCTGAAATTTGGTATGCAAATAGATCTTATTTTTCCCTTTAAAATGAGTGGTAAAGCGTAACAATCAGAGCTCTGTGTGAGAAGTTATGCCTTTCCGAAGTTAGGCAAAAATCCTGGAAAATAGAAAAATAACCAAATGAACAGTACTTTTTGAAATTAAAAACGGATGCGTTTCTGATTAAATTGGAACCTGAGGTCATTTTTCCTTGATAGATGATGTTAAGAGCTTCGAGTGAGACTTGGAACAACCTTGTTTCGATCTTTCTAGAATTAGTTATGATTTTCCAAAGTTATGCCAAGTTTAAGGTTACGATGAATAGTAATGCGGGAAAGAATTTTTCAAATTCAGGTCTTTCAACCCGGTAACCTTAAATTGTGCTTCTGAATGTCTTAACTTGGCACAATATAAGATCATAAACGTAAGGTGTTACAGTAGTAATGTAGTGAAAGTAATGATAGTTGATCTCTTGAATATGGCTTTGAAGCAATCCTAGTTCAAAATAATTTTGGGAGTAAAAATCACCAAGTTTTCTAAATGAAAAACCTTAAAGAACTCTTTAAGTCTAAGATCATAATCAATGGCACCCATTTCATAGGATCCTATTAAGCTCACTTAGTGTGTGTATTAAGATTAATTAATGCACTTGGTTAAATGCAAGCCTAGATTAACTCAACAATCACACAATACCATGCAAGAAAGAGAGTAACAAAAGAGTTGCATAGAAACATATATGTAACCACATATATTGAAGCTCAGATTCAACATTAACTGATCCAATACACAAGATAATCATCTTGAATTGATTACAACCATAATCAAAATAGTTTAGCCCCAAATTTACAAATCCTAAGACCTAGAAATTCATAAATAAAGAACTAGAACTTATAGATGAAGCTAACTCCCCTTTTAAGCTCTTGGAACTCATGCTTCTTCCACCATATTCAAGAGTTGAGAAGCTTAGCTAGTCATAACTCTTGAATCAGCTCCAACTAGGTATTGTTCTTCAGCCATGATAGTAGCAGATGGAAGAAATGGAAATGGGGATTAGGGTTTCTGAGGGAGAGATGAGAGAAGAAGATGATAGAAAACGTTGTGGAGGCTGCATAATTAGAGTCCCCTCTCATCATACCCAAAATAGGGTTTCTAACCCAAAAATTGCGTGCATGGGTCGGTTTCTAGGGATGGGTAGGTCAAAATTTCCCGAAATGGTCAGGTCTGAGATTTGCTGATACGAGAGGTTCGCCGCGGCAAAACATAGCAGAGAGCCTTACTTCAACAGATGATTTTTGCCGCGGCGAAGTCAGATGTGTGCTGTGGCGAACTTAGGCAGAGGATCCTTTCTTGCTTCTTGTGCCTTGAGTTCTTCAATTCTGGCCCCAATCTTTAATGTCCTACAATAAAAAAGCAACAAATTGAAGTATCAATTGTCCTAGAAATCAATTAAATCCAATTAATAACCAATTATGACAATTTAATCCTCAAAATGACACTAACTTAAAGTAAGGACTCTTAATCTAAATTAAGCACAATTATCATTAAAAAGGGCCAGAAAATATGACAAAATCATGGATAATGTAATGAAAAGATAATAATATCTTGAGCACAATCAAATTCCCCCACACTTAAACCTTTGTACTCCTGGACAAAACTCAAAAATAATTCAAAGCGATACTAGCACAAAGAGAAACACTACCATGCTTAAAGATGAAAGTAGAAGATTAGAAAGAAACTCTCACAAGGTTGACATCAGTAAACAAGGATATGTTAAGAAAATGAGCACAATGGATAATTAACTCAAAAGATTGATCAAGAAAGACCTAACTCACGGATAAGTGTTTCACTCTTAACTCACTTGTTTTAGGGTTATTTCACTCCAAGTCTACTAAATCCAATTTCTACCATAGGCTTGTAATAATTCTACCTCTCCACCACAGGAAGCAAACTTTGTAAATCAAGAGGACTTTTAAGGTTTAGAACTTAAATGAAGGCCAAGTGAAATGAATGGGATGAGAATGAAAATGAAAATGAGTACATGAGTACGTACAAATTATTAAGACAGAATTAATCTAAATAAAAGCAAGGGAAGAAGCTACTTAGTTTTCATTCCATAATTTTTATATCTTTATCCTTTCTTTTCTCTACTCTCTTTTTTCTTTCTTTCTTTTTTTTTTATTTCTTTGTTTTTTTTTCTTTCTTTCTTTTTTTTTTTAACAAATGAAGCAGCTTCTTTTTTTTTTTAAACAATAAATTACAAGATAATTGCATGCATGTACTCAAAATGAAGGCTCAAAGGGGTTCACAATGGTGAAATGATTGGGTTTATGTTTGGGAAACAAGGGTTTGAAATCGAATGCCTCTATCATATGTACAAAAATTGATTCACTAAGCTTCGATTAAGAATTAAAACAAGTTCTAGAGAAATATGAAATAAGTAGATTCACTCAATTTAATAACTTTAGGCCCAAAGATCCTTCCAACAAGGGTAAAATCCCAATTAATCAATCTCAAGGGTTAACAACCACATAGTCATGATTTCAAAGCATATCATCATTTACTATCTGTCAAAAACATGAGAATAACTAGCCTAAGTTCATCCCTCATTTAAAAGCATGGAAAATTTTCTAAAAGCACTAGTACAATTTGAACTTTTCTAATAATTTTAAAAAGGATGCAGGAGTATAAAGAATCTAAGCCAGGAAAAATTTCTGAAAACCAGTTGAAATTGCAAAGAATTAATTATTTGAATAATTTTTTTTTTGGAGAAGGGTGATCACCGCGGCGAACTATTGAGGTTGCCGCGGCAAACTGAGGCAGAGACGAAATCTGGGGAAAGGGATGGCTTTCGCCGCGGCGAAAACATCCCGAGAGAAAATTAATCGTGAAAGAAAGGGGACTTCACCGCGGCAAAATCAGATGTTGCCACGGCGAAGGGTGGTAGAAATGAAAAATCCTGTGCAATTTTAACTCTTCAGCAACTAAGCTCAAAATATTCACAATTCAACCACTTTATAAGTTCAAAAACACCTTAAAATCAAATAGATGCATGGATGCAAGAGAAATATTTGCTAGAATCCACAATAAGTCCCTCCCCCACACTTAAACACAACATTGTCCTCAAGTTGAGAATCAATGACAACAAGTACCAGAAATGAAGCAGGGGAAAAATAAAGCAAGGATCATAACAAACCAATTAAGAAACATCCATCTAAACAAGTTCAAGACTAAAGAGCACAATAAAGGTGCAGAAATATCCAGCCTCAAAACAACAGAACAAGAACAAACAAAAACAACAGAAACACAAAAAACGAAAAACTAAAGCTGCTGCACAGGATCATCTGCCTCGAATCCTGAAGGTCCTGCACCGGATGTGCCTGCTCTGTCCATACCCATACAGCTCTGTGGCTCTTCCTCCTCAGCTGGTAAAGCAAAGTTCAATCGATCCACGATCAAGGCATCAATACGGCGGCGGTAGTAACGTTCTCGCTCATATAGTGCATCACGGTCCTTTTGCCGCTTAATCTCCCAGAGGAGTGTAACGCGTATCTGGTGAACTTCCTCAGACAGCTCGTCCATGTCATTGGCAAGTATGTCTAAGGTGACTGGCTGGGGAGGCTCAGGAGCATCTTGGCCTTCCTCGGCTGGCTCATCAGCTGCCTGGCCTGCACTAACATCGTAAACCAGATGGATAGGAGGGTGGGGTGCAATGGTAGGCTGTTTGAGGCACTCAAATCGGAAAAGGGGTGTAGGTTCGAAATAGCTGTCATTATCAAATGTAGGTACCCCGCACTTGCGAAAAATGTCAGAGATGAGGTGGGGAAAGATGATGCTATTAGTGAGTTTTTTGGTGTTGACGGAATCGTGAAGGGCGGATTGGATAGTGTCAGCGACATCGAAAGTTTTTCCGGTCATGAGGAGAAAAACAATAAGGGCTTGGCGTTTAGGAAGGTTCTGGAGATGGGAAGTGGGCAAGATGTTATTGCAAACCAGGTGCAGCCACGGCCTCGCCTCAAGCCGAAAATCAGATCGTTTTAAGTAGAGCTCAGCAGTACGGGGACGATGCCAAGTGGCACCATCCCGGCATAGGGTCTAGACAATTTCATCATAAGGATAATTATCTCGATAATGGGAATAATGGGAATGACGGACCTCAGGAAGCCGGTAGTGGTTGGCTATGTTATAAGTAGTGAAGGAATAATTCACAAGGTGGTCATGGAAGGGGATGGATAGCATGCCATGAAGGCAGGTGTAGGTGTAAAAGTGGTGGACGAAGGCATCATTGCCCATTTCTCGTGGGCGAACCAATTCAAGCATTTGGGATTCCTAGAGTCTTTGGACAAAGGGATGGTCTGATGGTTCAAGGGGAAAGGGTCTCTCCTTAAGGAGGGGGCGCTTGTCGACTAACTTATAAATGTCATCATAAGATAAGGTTTCCACAGAGTCAGAGTCAGAGTCAGACACGGGTAAGGGTTCAGGGCTTTTGGTACGAGGCATTTTCCTGAAGCAACAAACAATAAGAACACTAAACACAACACAAACAACCAGAACCTAAACAACCCAGAAAAAAAAACTACAACCTAGACAGTAGCAAATGGTTAGTTAATGATTCATAGGTTTTCAGAGGACTAAAAGTTTTCAAAATTAAGCAAAGAGATTAAAGAAAAACACAATGTACTATGAATCATTAGATAACCTACAGGCTACGTAACTACATACTAACCACAAAAGAATAACCCAACCCAACAACAAAATACCAGAACAAACAAGCATAAAAACAACTAAATAGAAATAAACTAAAAGAAAAAGAAACAAGGGAAAAGAGAAAGCTTACCAAGAGGGGGAAGAAAGACCGGTACTCAGCGAAGCAGAGAAGGAGATAGAGGGAACCGAAGAGACAAAGGGGAAGAGATGAGATATGATAGGCAACGGGTAAGAGGGAGAGGGAGGGTCGCCGATCGGAAGGGAAGAGGGCTGGAGCGATTTCGGAAGAAAGGGAGAGGGAGAAAACGAAGAGTGCTCGAAGGGGGGCTGACGGTTGAATGGAGAATGAAGGAGGATTAATGGGGTTTAATGGAGTGGGGGTGCGAAAAGACGAAATGGGTTAAAGGAAAGAGGGGTGGGTGACTCAGAACAGGGGCAAAACGATAAAATCATATGGGAAATCAGGGAAAAAATGAAACCGCTCAGCGCAGAAACGGTAATTTCACCGCGGCGAATAATAGGTTCGTCGCGGCCAACCATGCCCGAGAAGAAAAGCAAAGAGGGAGAAGGACGTTTCACCGCGGCGACAGTATAAGTTCGCTGCGGCGAAACAATCCCGAGAGGAACAGACAGACACTAGTGACATTAGTCGCGGCAAAATAAGAAGTTTGCCGCGGCGAAACATCACCAAAAGCAACACAAGAGAACACGAACCACTTAGCCGCGGCGAAACACAACACCAAACACCAGAGAAACACAACACTAAACAACAGACGAGGCTGGATACTTCAAAAACTTTAAAGTGCAACAGAAGAGATCAGAAGGTGCTCAATAAATCCATGATTAAGCAGTATACCATATACACACTTTCTCAATCAATCTGAATCATATAATCCATTCCAAACACCAAATCATCAAGCACAAAACAAGGTAAGATAGAGATCAAAACTTCTAGGGGGTCTTATTGAATTTTAACAACTACACTATTTTCCTACTGAAAAGGGTTTCTCCCCCACACTCATTCAACATACAATGCACAAAACATAGCACGATCAGTAATTAAGCAAAAGCATGTAAATGAGTGAAGGAAAGAAACTACCAGGGAGTTAAGGGGGCTTTTGGTTCTCATGGTAGAGCTTCAGTTGATGGCCATTAACTTTAAGCTTTGCTCCAGTTTCCTCATTAAGAAGCTCCACCATTCCAAAATAATGCACCTTTGTGACTGTGTAAGGCCCATCCCAGCGGATATTGAACTTTCCTTGCTTAAAAGTGAATCTGGCCTTAAACACCAGTACTTTGTCTCCCTCCTTGAAATTTTTCCGTAGGAGACCTTTATCATGCACGAGTTTTGTCTTCTCCTTGTAAAGTCGAGAGCTCTCATAAGCCTCCAATCTCAACTCCCTAACTCTTGCAGCTGCAACTTTCTCTCCATCCCAGAAGATTCCAAATTCATGTTACATTGTTTGATTGCCCAATATGCTTTATGCTCCAATTCTACAGGTAGGTGGCATGCTTTGCCAAAGACTAAGTGATAAGGAGACATTCTAATAGGTGACTTATAAGCAGTTCTATAGGCCCACAATGCTTCCTCTAATCTTAGGCTCCAATCTTTCTTGGATGGTTTGACTATCTTCTCCAATACTTGTTTTACCTCTCGATTTGAAACTTCAGCTTGGCCATTGGTTTGGGGGTGATATGCAGTGGAGACTTTGTGGGTGACACCAAATTTAGAAAACAAGTTATCTACTACCTTATTACAAAAATGTGTACCTCTATCACTCACCACAGCCCTTGGAATCCCAAACCTACAGAAAATGTTGGACTTAAGAAACTTAAAAACCGCTTGGGTATCATCTTTTCTAGTAGGTATAGCCTCTATCCATTTGGAAACATAATCAACAGCTAGAAGAATGTATATAAAACCAAAGGACAGAGGAAATGGGCCCATGAAATCAATTCCCCAAACATCAAAAATTCCACAAAAAGTAAAGGTTGTTGAGGCATTTCGTGTCTTTTACCTAACCCTCCAAAACGTTGACATTTGTCACAGGACCGACAAAAGTCATAAGAATCTTTAAAAAGGGTTGGCCAATAAAAACCAGAATCTAGAATCTTCCTAGATGTTCTCCTTGCACTGAAATGACCACCACAAACCATTGAATGGCAAGCTGCAATGATAGACTCAAACTCTTCACTAGGCACACACTTTCTTATAACTTGGTCACTACATATCGCCATAGGTGAGGGGCATCTCAAATGTAGTGTCTCGATTCGCTTCATAGTTTTTGTGCCTGAAATTTGGACATGAAAGGAGGGGTGAGTCCAGTTATAAGATAATTAACAATATGCGCATACCAAGGCTCTTTAACAGCTAAGGCACATAATACTGAATCAGGAAAGGAATCACAGGTGAATTCAGAAGAGTCTACTCCCCGTGTATCATCAGGTAGCCTACTTAAGTGGTCGGCTACATGGTTCTCAGCCCCTGCTCGATCCTTGATTTCAATGTCAAATTCCTGAAGAAGTAATGTCCACCTAATCAATCTTGGCTTCGATTGTGGTTTCGTAAGAAGATAGCAAACAGCTGCATGATCAGTAAAAACAGTCACATAAGAGTTTAACAAGTAAGGTCTAAATTTCTCTAAAGTGAAAACAACTGCAAATAGCTCTTTTTCTGTTGTTGTATAGTTGACTTGAGCTGCATCCAGTGTTTTCGAAGCAGAGGAAATGACTCTTGAGATCTTCTCCTCCCTCTAGCCTAACATAGCTCCTACAGCAAAATTAGAAGCGTCACATGAAATTTCAAAGGGCATGGTCCAGTTGGGTACAACAAGAATAGGAGGAGAAATGAGTTTAGACTTCAAATCATCAAAAGCAACTCTACAAGAATCATCAAAATCAAATTTCACATCTTTTTGTGAAAGCTTTGAGAGAGGTAAAGCAATCTTGCTAAAATCTTTTATAAACCTCCTATAGAATCCCGCATGACCCAAAAATGATCTAATATCTTTAACACAAGTAGGATAAGGCAAAGAAGATATAACCTCGATCTTGGCTTTATCAACTTCAATTCCCTTTTTAGAAATCAAATGCCCTAGCACTATCCCTTCATTGACCATAAAATGACACTTTTCAAAGTTTAAAATCAAATTCTTTTCAATGCATCTTTTTAAAACCTTTTCAAAACTAGCAAGACAATCATCAAAAGAACCACCATAAACAGTAAAATCATCCATAAAGACTTTCATACATTCCTCTAAGAATTCACAGAATATAGGCATCATACAACGTTGGAAAGTCCCTGGAGCATTACACAACCCAAAAGGCATCCTACAATAGGCGAAGTGATTGAGCTCAAGATATTATTATCTTTTCATCTCATTATCCAGGATTTTGTGATACTTTCTAGCCCTTTTTAATGATAATTGTGCTTAATTTAGATTTAGAGTCCTTACTTTAAGTTAGTGTTATTTTGAGGATTAAATTGTCATAATTGGTTGTTAATTGGATTCAATTGATTTCTAGGACAATTGATACTTCAATTTGTTACTTTCTTATTGTAGGACATTAAAGATTGGGGCCAGAATTGAAGAACTCAAGGCAAAAGAAGCAGGAAAGGACTCTCTGCCTAAGTTCGCCACGGCAAATGTCTTCCTTCGTCGCGGCGAAACTCATCTGTTGAAGCAAGGCTCTCTGCCATGTTTCGCCGCGGTGAACCTATTTTTCACCGCGGTGAACCTCTCGAATCAGCAAATTTCAGACCCGACCATTTCGGGAAATTTTGACCTGCCCAACCCCAAGAACCGACCCATGCACGCAAGTTTCGGGTTAGAAACCCTATTTTGGGTATGATGAGATCAAACTATGACAATTCAGCCTCCACCTACGTCTCTTTCATCCTCTTCTCTCATCTCCACCTCAGAAACCCTAATCCCATTTCCATTCCTTCCATCTGCTGCTGCCATGGCTAAAGAACAATACCTAGTTGGAGTTGATTCAAGAGTTATGACGAGCTAAGCTTCTCAACTCTTGAATATGGTGGAAGAAGCATGAGTTCAAGGAGCTTCAAAGGGGAGTTAGCTTCATCCATAAGTTCTAGTTCTTTATTTATGAACTTCTAGGTCTTAGGATTTGTAAATTTGGGCTGAACTATTTTGATTATGGTTGTAATCAATTCTGGATGATTATCTTGTGTATTGGATTAGTTAGTGATGAATTTGAGCTTCAATACATGTGGTTACATGTATGTTTATATGCAACTCTTTTGATACTCTCCTTCTTGCATGGTATTGTTTGATTGTTGAGTTAATCTAGGGTTGCATTAAACCAAGTGCATTAATTAATCTTAATACACACACTAAGTGAGCTTAATAGGATCTTATGAGATGGGTGCCATTGATTAAGATCCTAGACTTAAAGAGTTCTTTAAGGTTTTCCATTTAGAAAACTTGGTGATTTTTACTCCCAAAATTATTTTGAACTATGATTGCTTCAAAGCCATATTCAAGAGATTACATATCATTAACTTCACTTCATTACTACTATCTTAGAAAAATCCAAAAACATAGTAACTTAGATTTGAATTAATTGCATTTAGTTTTGGCATTTCATTAATGGCTAAAAACACCAAAACCCCCCTTTTTCATTACTCTGCATAGCATAAGTCTAACTTAGATAGCTAACTAAGGCTCCCAAAAGAGAACGACCCGAGTTTGCACTACTGCATAGCTTGGATAAATTTTTGAGCGAGAACCTCTAAGCGAACGATAACCAAGGCTCTCTTTCAAGTGGCGCCGTTACCGGGGAGCCAAGAAATTGGTTCTCTAGGTTAGCTTGTGTTATTTGATTGACTTTTGAGGTTTTGATCTTTTTGGGTGGCATTTAGGGTAGTTTAGTTGCATATTTGTTCATAGTATAGGTTTTCATCTTGCATAGCATCAAAATTTTTTGGAAATAGAAACAAGTATACTGATTTTCTTGATTTTCAGCATCTCTTACGTTGCATCAATGAAGTCCAGTGTCTGATAAGCATTCTGCCAACATTCTCTTTCGCCGCGGCCAACTTTTCGAATTACTGAGGAAATCCTCTCGGGACACTTTCGCCGCGGCCAACCTGTTCTTTCGCCGCGACCAACTCTTTGAAAAACCGAAGGATTTCTCTCGGGATACTTTCGCCACGGCTAACCCTTGTTTTCGCCGCGGCCAACTCCCTGCAATCAGATATCTGGTCTTCTCTGCCAACATTCACCACGGCCAACCTGTTACTTCGCCGCGGCCAACATTTCTGGAAATTCTAAAACTTACACTTTGCTTCTTTATCTGTGCATACATACTCATACCCACCCATACATACTCATACTCATCATTACACGTTCATACTCACCCATACACTTGCATTCATCACATTGCATACTTTTATTTGACTTTGTGTGCTGCAAGTCAATTTTATTACTTTTTCTCTTGTGATACTTATTTTGCATGCCACGAAAAACCAAGCTTGTGCCCTATAACCCAGAGATTGAGAGAAGACTCACAGAGATAAGAAGAGAGAAAAGAGTTGGAGGGACAAGTGAGTTGGTGATTGAGCAAGAGAATATTTCAGTGGAATCTAGCCTATCCAGTAGTGAGAGTGAACCTACTGACCAAGAGATAATGGCTGATTTACCACAAAACCAACCTCATCCTAACCCCAATGCCAACCAAATAAGGAATGGAGGCAATGGAGGAAATGGTGAACAAGAGAGAGTGGGAGAAAATAATGGGAACCCTAGAAGAAGAACAATTAGGGAAGCCACAACATCTGATGTTAACTTTGACCCATTTACTGCTGCATGTCCAAACTTTGAAGTTAACTTTGAAATTAAAGGTTTATTGATTAACTCTCTTCCTAAATTTCATGGCTTGACAGGAGAAGACCCATATCTCCATCTGCAATCTCTCTCCATGATTTGTCAGAGTATGAAGCCTGTGGGAGCATCGTTGGACCAAGTGCTATGGAAGGTTTTTCATCTATCATTGGAAGGCAAGGCTAGGGAATGGTACATGAGCCTTCCAAGACATGTAGCTGATGCATACCATAGCTGGGGGAACTTAAGGAAGGCATTTTTGGAGAAATACTTTCCGGCTTCTCGTACATCATCAATGAGGAAGGAGATTTATTCTGCCAAGCAAGACTATGATGAATCCCTTTATGATTACTGGAATAGATTTCAGGACCTACTTTCAAGATGCCCATATTATCAAATTTCGGATGAACAATTGGTGTAGTACTTCTATGATGGGTTGAAAAACCAAGAGAAGGGTATGTTGGATGCTGCATCGGGAGGATCTTTGATAGACTCTACTGCTGCGGAGGCTTGGGATCTGATAAAGAAGATGGCCCTGAATCATCAACAACATGGAGTGAGAGATACTAAAGGAGTACATGAGATGGGAGCTGCTTCGGTGCACAGCAGAAGAATGGACGCTTTGGAATCAAAAGTAGATTCTTTGGGAAGCCAAGTGATAAGTCTCATTATTTGCATACATTTCTAGCCCTAAACTCATGCTTTTGCCATCGATATTTGCATACTTTGTGCATAATTAGCTTCCATTGTGCATAAGAGTGGGTGAGAGGAATTGTGAGGTTTTGCATGTGTTTTTACATATTTTTATATGATTTTATATGTGTGTACTTTTGATCCTTGCTTTGGTGTGAATTTCAGGGAGTTTCAATTCTGTCTGAGGCGCCACAGCGGATTTAGGAAGGCGCCACGGCGGATTTCCAAGGGGACTCTCGGTAAAAGGCGCCGCGGCGGATAGAAGGAGGCGCCACGGCGGATTGGCATTTACATGTAGCTCAGATTCAATAATCCAAACGACACCGTATTGGTAATCCGCCGCGGCGGATTGACGGAGGCGCCGCGGCGGATGACGCATATCAGCAATTTGAACCAGAAACGATCGAACAACGCGGGAGGAGGAAATTGGATGACCCGGATCATGGAGCTCCATCCTAAAAGGCGCGGATCCTAGCCAGATGAAGGGAGTTAGTTACAAAATGGAAAGAAAGAGATTCGGAGGAGATCACCATTCTTCTCCCATACACTCTCTCTCCATCTCATCCGCATCTCACCATCATTTTCATCTTCTTCCTGGAGCGTCTGCCATGGCTGAATCTGGATTAAAGCTTGGTGAAGCAACTCGAGACGCCATGAGCAGCTGAACTTCCACCTTCCTAAGAGATGTGACCGAACCAGAGCCTCTATGCTGACAGGGGAGTTTATCTTCAGTTTATGTTCATGGTTGATTGTCTAGTTGTACGTTTGACTATGATTTTAGGCTGAGATTGAATTGTTTCTGCAAGATATAATGTATTCAGATTACAATTTGGATTTATTGACGGTGTATTCCTTGAGTATAAGTAGGTTAGATTGGATTCTTAGGTCTAGTTTGACTGAGATTTCGATTTGACTGAATGATATATGGTAGATATCGGTTGATTCTATCTTGGGAATTTTCAATTTATCCGATTGATATTTGCATCATTATACCGACTGCCAGTAACTCTTGACTCCATTATCTTTTCAGTCTGTTAAGGTCTGGTCACCACTCTTAGGAAGAATATCATTTCACTTAAACCTCTGTTTCTGCCATCTACATCTTCATAAACCAGAAAATCAATATAAAAAGTAGAATAGATAGTTAAATCAATTAGATACAATCAGATCACTTCCACTGTTAATAAATTGTGAAGGCATTTAATTAACAAAACTCTTGAACAACAAGCCTCCTTGTGAATCGACCTAGGGTTGAGCCACTGCACTTCTAAGCTTAATTCTAGTATTTTTGAGTGCCCCTAACGACAAGGCCTCATCAAATGGCGCCGTTGCCGGGGAGGCACGGTTGCTCAAGGTTTTAGTTGGTTAAGTGTCAGTTTAATTTGTTTTACACTGTTTTGTTGCTTGAATTCTAGCCTATAGACTGTCCTGTTTTTGATTCTTGTGATTACATTTTGTGGTCTCATAGCTTTGATATGTGAGTATTCTTGTCCCAAAAATTCAGCTGGATCATGGTTTAATCTTTGTATTTTAGTGTTCTTGTATTTCTGCATGTGATTCAGAGTGTTTTCTACTGGTTTTCGAGCTTTCTGTCCAAAGCGCTGCGGCACATTTCACAATCAGCCGCAGCACATTGCCATTCTGCGTTTTATAGCTCTCTGTCTCAGAGGCCGCGGCGCCTCAAGCTAAAGGCCGCGGCGCCTGAGTCTTTCTCATGTTTTCTTGATTGGTTTTGTTTGTTTTGATTGGTTTTAGTGCTTTGTTTAATTGAGTCATGGATTACTGTTGGAAGGATGAAAGATTTGATTCCTATTATTCTAGACCTAATGATGATTTCCCATATTATGCCCCAATGTATAGGAATTCTCAAGAGGGATATGGGTGTGCACCGAGCTATTCTCATCTACAACATGGAAATTTGTACCCAACATCTCAAACACCATTGTGTTGCTATTGCAATTCACCGTGGCATAATAGATGGAATTGCTCTAGTAAGAATCCTCATGGAAATCCTGATTGGATGAATCAGCCCTACTGTGAGTCAAGTCATCAAAATTCTACATGGAGGGAGGAATTTCATCAAACCCCTATTCAAGCTCAGTGGCAGGATATTAAGTCATCGAAGAAAGATACAGTGGCCCAATTATTTGAAAGGTTGGAAGCTATTGCTGCTAGAGTAGATGCTAATACAGATGGATTATCATCTAAAGTGCCTTATGGAAATGACAAGTCAGCAAGATATGAAGACTACTCCCCGTTAATTTGGAGAATGCTCCTTCTAGGAGTCAAGCCAACTTTGAGGCTGCTACATATGGTGGAAACAACATGACTCCATGCTCAAAGGCTACCTCTAATGCATCCACACAAGCTAAGGTAGTAGAAAAAGTTAAGTTTCAAGCTCCTAAAGAATCTTCTCTTACCATAGCCCCCCAACAACCTCCAGAACCAAATTGTGAGCTTCACACCAGTGGAATTGAATCTCTTCTTTCAATTCAAAACCATGGTGATCGCATATATGCTTTGAGGGAAGCAAGTAATCAATTAGAGGAGAGACATGAAAGACTACTCAATGATGCTATGAAGTGTGGGAAATTAAAAGAGAAATTAGAAGAGCTGAATGAAATTGTTGAATTGTCAAACAGACTCATAATGCATATATTTTGGGAGAAATCAAATGGTGAAGAGGGTGAACCATGGTTTAAAGCTCAATATTTGGATGATGAGCAAGAAATTCAAGCTACTGTTGAATCAGAAAGTGAGGCATCCTCTCAAGAATCTGAAGATACTTTAGGACAAGAAATGAGTAGTCCGGCACCTCAAAGTAGAGACTTTGATACTCCATCACTGCAATGCTGTGATAGCTTTTGTGAAGATTTTGGAATTGAAATACACCCAGGAAGTGATACACATGTTACATCACAAATTGACAATGGGGGTAGTCATAGTACTTTAAGTACTGCTACTAATTGTGATAAGCCTGAGACTGAAGTAGCTAAGGAAGAAATTCCTAAGCAACCAAGAAGGATCAAGCTATTTGGGTTTAAGACAAGGAAAAGAAAGCATAGACTTAAGAGGTTAAAGAAAAAGCCGCTGCATGTCATGCCAACAATCCAAGAAATTGAAGAGGAAGAGAAGACCCTATCTCTTAAGGTTGCTCCTACTTCTATTCCTTTTTCTTGTGAAACTATTGTTGATGATATTCCTTGTGTTATTGATATTAATGGAAATACTTTAGAGCCTGATATAATTGAACCCAATCCTCTTGAGCATGAAGATGATGTCTCTCTTGTTTCTTGTCAAGCTTTGAATGAAAATGTTTCAAGTCACTTGTGTGTTGGACAGTATGACAAGCATAAATATGTTGAGAGCAGTGAACCTTCTTTGAGCCTGAATTTAGGAAATCAATGTCATGATGTTAATGAACATGTTGATTGCATGATTCCTATTTCTTCTGGTGTTAAAGTAGATGATATTGATATGTGTAGTGCTAATGAAGGTTCTGACTCCCTGATTAATGGCCTTTCACGTGCACAAGAGTCATTAAATGAATTGGAATTATCTGATAAAATTGAATTTGATGATGAATTCACCAACCTCTCTTCTTTCCACCCTCCTTCTTGTTTTTGTGCATGTAAAGGTGACGTGCCATGTCTCATTTGTAAGGAAATTGATTGCTGGCTTTCCACTTCACATGACTTTGATTCATCATTTAATTCAATTCAAGATGATATTTCTCTTGTTTCACTTGATAATGGCCTTGGGAAAGGTGTTTTGCTGGATCGTGCAGGTGCTGGATCATTAAGAGCAAAGGAAGGTGAAACTGGAACCAAAATCACATTACCACAAAATGTTGAATCCATGAAGGGTGTTATCAACAATGCTGTTACCATTATTAAGCCTTCTAATTCTACATTCCTTTTTGATTTCCAGGCTATATTTACTGTAATCAATGCTAAATCTGTTTTGGATGGTACAAATTGTATTCATGATTTTTTGCATCCTACATTGTCATGTGATCTTCCACCTGATATTGAGGGTTTGGAAATTCATGGTTCTAAATTGTATGATAATGAGCATGCCATATTCAGACTTGTGCACAATATAAAATTTGAAATTGATCACCACGGGTTTGCACATATTTTTGACAGCTTGGGTACTAAGAGAGGAGTTGTACAGAACCAAATTTTTATTGCTGTATATGCTCATTGTTTTTCACATGAAATACTCTCTTGTGATTTACCACCGGATTTAAGTATACTTGAGCATGAACATATTGAGTACTCTCCTTTTTGTGCAACCTCTTTTACTGGTACATATTTTGTGAATTTTATTGACTGTTTTGATAAATCTGATCATGCTTTCTTTTTGAAGGAACCGTACATTGTGAGACCTCTTCCTATTGACCCAGAACCACCACCTAAGGTACTGGAGCTGAAAAATATCTTGGAAACTCATATGTTCATCATTAGAGATGCTACCTTCTCATTCAAGAGCCTGAAGCGCTTTAAACTATACGGTTGTCCCTTTCCTCCCTTTATCTTTTTGAGTTGCTTGTGAAATCATATCTTGGGCTGTTTGTTTAGAATAAGTGTGGGGGAGGGGGCTAACCCAGTAGAAAAAAATAGTAGTTAATTGTTCAGAATAATCTCCCTCTGTTTTGGTAATCCCATTTCCTGCCTCTTGCTATATATTTGATCTACATGGCTTACATCTTTAGTCTACTTGCATTAAGGACAATGCAAGAGGTAAGTGTGGGGGAAGAATGTGGTTGCTGCTGTCCTGTTTTGTTGAAACTCCCTTTTCCAAAAAAAAAAAAAAACACTCTTTCCTTTACCACCTTTCCTTGCTTATCTTTTGTTCAGATTTGCATTGAGGGCAATGCAAGGATCAAGTGTGGGGGAGTGAATGCTGTGTTTTTGTGTGTTTTGTGTCTTTTGTAAAATCCTCAGTTTTTCAAAAAACTTTTTGAAGGTTTAAGCTTGTTTCAAGGGTTTAATGTTGCATCTATGATTAATTTTGATTTGGAAATTGATATCATGAAGTGAAATTTTCCAATACTTAGAGATTAAGCATGATGTGTTCTTTAGCTGAAGTGAATGAATATGGAAGACAAAGCCTAGTTGGAAGGATTCTTTGAGCCTTTATATTCATTTCTGGTGTGTGCATTCACTTATTTCTTATGTTCTCTAGAACTTGTCTTAGTTCTTAATCAAGACCACATGCAACATTAGTACTCTTGAACATGATTGAGGCATTCATTCATATTAGCTACTTAGACCAAATGGCCAACCCCTACATGATTTATCCCTTGTTACCCATTTGAGCCTTTTAGCTGAATTTTTCCATTCATTTCACTCTCATTTATAAAATCTCTTTCCTACAAGAATGCATATTTCATTTCATTAATTCCTTCTAGAATTCACTAGCATTTTGATGGATTCAATTGATGGATTGATATGAGGAGATGCATACTTGAGCTGGGGTGAAAAAAAAAAAGAAAAGAAAAAGAAAAGAAGAAACATGCGAATGAAAAAGAAAGAAAATAGGAAAGTTGAAAATACATGAAAAAGCAAGGAAAGGAAAAGAAAGTGGGAATAAAAGCACCTGTATAGCTTAAGAATTCAAGATCAAGGAATCAACCCTTAAATTGAACATTACTAATGCTATTGAATTCTACACATTGATTCACATATTATCTCCATCCTCATATGCATCCTTGTGCATTTCTTTCCATCCTTTACATTACAAGCCACAAAAGTCCTCTTGATTCTTGAGCACTTATGTATTTAGGTGGTGGAGAGGTAGAGCTATTACAAGCATATGGTAGAGCATTTGAACAAGTGAATTGAGTGAAAGAACCTTAAACATTCGTGAGTTGAGTGATATACTAATTCCCTTGTGTGGTCTTCTATATCTTATTCACTTAGATTAAAATTACATATCATTGCTTGATTTCTTTGCACTAGAATGTTCCATGGATGGATGTTGGTTGAAGAATCATTATTGGCTGTAGTTGTAACCTGAACTTTTGAGCTTGCTTATTCCTTTCTCTCATCCTTCTCTTTCACATTATGTTTAGACTTGATTTGCCCAGGAGTGCAAAAAGCTAAGTGTGGGGGAGTTGATAAGTCTCATTATTTGCATACATTTCTAGCCCTAAACTCATGCTTTTGCCATCGATATTTGCATACTTTGTGCATAATTAGCTTCCATTGTGCATAAGAGTTGGTGAGAGGAATTGTGAGGTTTTGCATGTGTTTTTACATATTTTTATATGATTTTATATGTGTGTACTTTTGATCCTTGCTTTGGTGTGAATTTCAGGGAGTTTCAATTCTGTCTGAGGCGCCACAGCGGATTTAGGAAGGCGCCACGGCGGATTTCCAAGGGGACTCTCGGTAAAAGGCGCCGCGGCGGATAGAAGGAGGCGCCACGGCGGATTGGCATTTACATGTAGCTCAGATTCAATAATCCAAACGACACCGTATTGGTAATCCGCCGCGGCGGATTGACGGAGGCGCCGCGGCGGATGACGCATATCAGCAATTTGAACCAGAAACGATCGAACAACGCGGGAGGAGGAAATTGGATGACCCGGATCATGGAGCTCCATCCTAAAAGGCGCGGATCCTAGCCAGATGAAGGGAGTTAGTTACAAAATGGAAAGAAAGAGATTCGGAGGAGATCACCATTCTTCTCCCATACACTCTCTCTCCATCTCATCCGCATCTCACCATCATTTTCATCTTCTTCCTGGAGCGTCTGCCATGGCTGAATCTGGATTAAAGCTTGGTGAAGCAACTCGAGACGCCATGAGCAGCTGAACTTCCACCTTCCTAAGAGATGTGACCGAACCAGAGCCTCTATGCTGACAGGGGAGTTTATCTTCAGTTTATGTTCATGGTTGATTGTCTAGTTGTACGTTTGACTATGATTTTAGGCTGAGATTGAATTGTTTCTGCAAGATATAATGTATTCAGATTACAATTTGGATTTATTGACGGTGTATTCCTTGAGTATAAGTAGGTTAGATTGGATTCTTAGGTCTAGTTTGACTGAGATTTCGATTTGACTGAATGATATATGGTAGATATCGGTTGATTCTATCTTGGGAATTTTCAATTTATCCGATTGATATTTGCATCATTATACCGACTGCCAGTAACTCTTGACTCCATTATCTTTTCAGTCTGTGAAGGTCTGGTCACCACTCTTAGGAAGAATATCATTTCACTTAAACCTCTGTTTCTGCCATCTACATCTTCATAAACCAGAAAATCAATATAAAAAGTAGAATAGATAGTTAAATCAATTAGATACAATCAGATCACTTCCACTGTTAATAAATTGTGAAGGCATTTAATTAACAAAACTCTTGAACAACAAGCCTCCTTGTGAATCGACCTAGGGTTGAGCCACTGCACTTCTAAGCTTAATTCTAGTATTTTTGAGTGCCCCTAACGACAAGGCCTCATCACCAAGTGACATCTCAATTGTCTTTGATCACTACTGAATTGAAGAATATGAGTGTGCATCGCCCATCCGCTCCTATGGACATTACAGCGCCTAGTTGTGAAACATGTGGATCAGTCATGCATATTTCTAGTGTTTGTCCAGGCCGATATGAAGAAGTGTCTGTAGTCTTCCAAGGCCGCCCAAATCAAAAATGGGACCCCTACTCCAACACTTACAATGAGGGATGGAAATCAAACCCTCGACTGGGCTGGAGGAATGATGATAGTAGACCTCCAAATAGATTTCAGAAGAGTGGAGGAGCTGGTCCATCTTCAAACCAGTTCCAAAACTAGTCTCAAGCCCTTGCAGTTCCACCTAAGGATGAAACAAATCAACTCCTACAAAACATGATGGCTTTAATGAAGGAAGAAAGGGCTGCCAATGATACTCAGTTTAACTCATTAGCTTCACTAATTCAACAAGATTCATCCAAGAATGATGCTAGATTTAGTGCTTTGGAAAAGAGAATGGAGCAATGGGAGACTAAATCTGAGAACATAAACTGCTATGTAACTCAGTTATCCAACAACATGAGTGAGCAACAAGCTAGAAGCAGTGGCACCATTCCTTCAAATACTGTCATAAACCCAAAGGGTTTGAATGCAATCACGCTGTGAAGTGGGAGGCAAGTAAGATTCAGTAAAGAGGATGAGGAATCAGTTGATGAGGAGATTGAGTGTGATAAGTCTCTTCTTACACATTCAAGAGTTAAGAATTCTGAGAGTGCAAAAGAGAGAGAACTGCTAGATGAAAAGAAGTCAACTCTTCTAAGTAGCAAAGGAGCAAGATCTGAGAGCAATTATGAGAAAGCAGCATCAAAGGAGCATGTTGGGTCATCTAAGCATGGAGCCGATAAGCTGAATGATAAAGAGGTAAATCTCAAAGACCTCCCTTTTCCTAATTCGTACTTGATAAGCAAAGGAAAGACTGAAACTAAGTATGAAAAAGATATTATTGATTTATTTAGTAGAGTGGAAGTTAATATTCCTTTGCTTGATCTTGTTAAGAGGGTTCCTGCTTATGCTAAATACCTTAAAGACCTGTGTACCCATAAGAGAAAGTTTAGACCAAATGAAAGAGTCCAAGTGAGCTCCAATATGTCTGCCCTGTTTAAACCTCAAATCCCTGTGAAATGCCAAGACCCTGGATCCTTCACCATCCCTTGCACAATAGGAAAAGTTTCTATAAAGGGAGCCTTATTAGATCTAGGAGCAGCTATTAATGTCATGCCTAAGTCTGTATACACTTCACAAGGAGTCAAGACTCTTAAGTCTACCACTATAGTACTCCAGTTGGTTGATAGGACTATTAGGTATCCGGAAGGCATCATAGAGGATATTTTGGTTCAGGATAAGGATTTGGTCTTTCCTGCTGATTTTTATGTACTTGACATGTCCTCTTAGCTTGTTCATGACACCACACTGATTCTTGGTAGACCCTTCTTGAGGACTGCTAACACTATGATTAGCATGAAAGAAGGTACCATCACTATGGAAGTAGGAGATAATAAGGTTTGTTTTAACATGTATGAAGCAATGAAGCATCCTTACGAAGACTATTCTCTCTTGGGTGTAAATATGATTGATGTTGCTGTTGATGATGCTTGTTCTGAGTTTGAATTGCAAGATGATTCCTCTAGTTCTGAACTTTATTCAGTTGATTCTGATGATGAGGATGACACTATTTCTTCTTTTTCATCCCTTTACTCTACACCTTCTTCTTGCTTATGTGGTGGTGAAGTTACATGCCTTGATTGCACTGTGTTTAATTGTATGCTTTCCCTTCCACATGCATTTTCTGTTTCCTCCCTTGACTCCAAATTAGACTTTGATCCCTCTATTGTCAGTGATAATTCCCTTGGGGAAAGGTTTTCTGTTGCTATTTCAGATATGGAGGAAGAAGTCATGGAGGAGATTCCCTCTAAGGCAGTTGCTGTAGATCAACTAGAAGTTGGTTCAACGCTTGGAGAGGAAGCTATCTGCAAGGTTGAGGAACTCTCACTGGTTGAAGGAAAGGGGAGTAATCTTTTCTCTCTTGAACTTCATAATTTGATTCCCTCTATTGTGCAACCACCCACTCTTGAGTTGAAACCCCTACCCCCTACTGTGAAATATGCTTTTCTAGAGTCTAATGAGCGATTACCGGTTATTATAGCTAACTCCCTGTCTAAGGTTGAGGAAGAAAGACTCATTACTGTTTTGAGAGAGCATAAGAGGGCTATTGGGTGGACTTTAGCGGACATTCCTGGAATTAGTCCAACCATTTGCACACATAGAATCTTGCTTAGTGAAGGTTCAAAATCAGTGAGACAACCCCAGAGAAGACTAAACCCCCTGATTCTTGATGTGGTTAAGAAGGAAATTACCAAACTTCTAAGTGCTGGGATCATCTATCCCATATCTGATAGTGAGTGGGTTAGTCCAATACATGTAGTGCCTAAAAAGAGTGGGGTTACTGTTGTTAAAAATGATAGGGATGAGCTTATTCCTACAAGAGTGCAGAATTCCTGGCATGTGTGCATAGATTATAGAAAACTCAATGATGCCACACGGAAAGATCATTTCCCTCTTCCTTTCATAGACCAGATGCTTGAGAGACTTGCAGGCAAATCTCATTACTGTTTTCTAGATGGTTTCTCTGGGTACTTTCAAGTACCTATTGCACCAGAGGACCAAGATAAAACCACTTTCACATGCCTTTTTGGTACCTTCGCCTATCGTAGGATGCCTTTTGGGTTATGTAATGCTCCAGGGACTTTCCAACGTTGCATGATGGCTATATTCTGTGAATTTTTAGAGGAATGTATGGAAGTCTTTATGGATGATTTTACTGTTTATGGTGGTTCTTTTGATGATTGTCTTGCTAGTCTTGAAAAGGTTTTGAAAAGATGCATTGAAAAGAATTTGATTTTAAACTTTGAAAAGTGTCATTTTATGGTCAATGAGGGGATAGTTCTAGGACATTTGATTTCTAAAAAGGGAATTGAAGTTGATAAAGCTAAGATTGAGGTTATATCTTCTTTACCTTATCCTGCCTGTGTTAAAGATATTAGATCATTTTTGGGTCATGCGGGATTCTATAGGCAGTTTATAAAAGATTTTAGCAAGATTGCTTTACCTCTCTCAAAGCTTTTACAAAAAGATGTGAAATTTGATTTCGATGATTCTTGTAGAGTTGCTTTTGGTGATTTGAAATCTAAACTCATTTCTCCTCCTATTCTTGTTGCACCCAACTGGACCATGCCCTTTGAAATTTCATGTGACGCTTCTAATTTTGCTGTAGGAGCTATGTTAGGCCAGAGGGAGGATAAGCTCTCAAGAGTCATTGCCTATGCTTCGAAAACACTGGATGCAGCTCAAGTCAACTATACAACAACAGAAAAAGAGCTATTTGCAGTTGTTTTCGCTTTAGAGAAGTTTAGACCTTACTTGTTAAATTCTCATGTGACTGTTTTCACTGATCATGCAGCTATTCGCTATCTTCTCAAGAAACCACAATCGAAGCCAAGATTAATTAGGTGGACATTACTTCTTCAGGAATTTGACATTGAAATCAAGGATAGAGCTGGGGCTGAGAACCATGTAGCCGATCACTTAAGTAGGCTACCTGATGATACACAGGGAGTAGACTCTTCTGAACTCACCTGTGATTCCTTTCCTGATTCAGTATTATGTGCTTTAGCTGTTAAAGAGCCTTGGTATGTGCATATTGTTAATTATCTTATAACTGGACTCACCCCTCCTTTCATGTCTAAATTTCAGGCACAAAAACTTCAAAGCGAATCGAGACACTACATCTGGGATGCCCCTTACTTATGGCGGATATGTAGTGACCAAGTTATAAGAAAGTGTGTGCCTAGTGAAGAGTTTGAGTCTATCATTGCAGCTTGCCATTCAATGGTTTGTGGTGGTCATTTCAGTGCAAGGAGAACATCTAGGAAAATTCTAGATTCTGGTTTTTATTGGCCAACCCTTTTTAAAGATTCTTATGATTTTTGTCGGTCCTGTGACAAATGTCAACGTTTTGGGGGGTTAGGTAAAAGACATGAAATGCCTCAACAACCTTTACTGTTTTGTGAAATTTTTGATGTTTGGGGGATTGATTTCATGGGTCCCTTTCCTCCGTCCTTTGGTTTTATATACATTCTTCTAGCTGTTGATTATGTTTCCAAATGGATAGAGGCTGTACCTACTAGAAAAGATGATGCCCAAGCGGTTTCTAAGTTTCTTAAGTCCAACATTTTCTGTAGGTTTGGGATTCCAAGGGCTGTGGTGAGTGATAGAGGTACCCATTTTTTTAATAAGGTGGTAGATAACTTGTTTTCTAAATTTGGTGTCACCCACAAAGTCTCCACTACATATCACCCCCAAACCAATGGCCAAGCTGAAGTGTCCAATCGAGAAGTGAAACAAATCCTGGAGAAGATAGTCAAACCATCCAAGAAAGATTGGAGCCTAAGATTAGAGGAAGCATTGTGGGCCTACAGAACTGCCTATAAGTCGCCAATTGGAATGTCTCCTTATCGTTTAGTCTTTGGCAAAGCATGCCATCTACCAATAGAGTTGGAGCATAAGGCATATTGGGCAGTCAAACAATGCAACATGGATTTGCAATCTTCTGGGGTAGAGAGGAAGTTGCAGCTGCAAGAGCTAGAGGAGCTGAGATTGGAGGCTTATGAGAGCGCTAGACTTTACAAGGAGAAGACAAAATTGGTGCATGATAAGGGTCTCCTACGGAAGAACTTCAAGGTGGGAGACAAGGTACTGATGTTTAAGGCCAGATTCACATTTAAGCAAGAAAAGTTCAACACCCGTTGGGATGGGCCTTACACAGTCACAAAGGTGCATAATTTTGGAATGGTGGAGCTTCTCGATGAGGAAACTGGAGCAAACTTTAAAGTTAATGGCCATCAGTTGAAGCTCTACCATGAGAATCAAAAACCACCTTAGCTCCCTGGTAGTTTCTTTCCTTCACTCATTTACATGCTTTTGCTTAATTATTAATCTTGTTATGTTTCGTGCATTGTATGTTGAATGAGTGTGGGGGAGAAACCATTTTCAGTAGGAAAGTAGCGTAGTTATAGCTAAATTCAATAAGACTCCCCTAGAAGTTTTGATCTCTGTCCTATCTTGTTTCATGCTTGATGAATTGGTGCTTTAAATGAATTATATGATTCAATTTGATTGAGAAAGTTTGTCTGTGGTATACTGCCTATTCATGGATTTGTTAAGCACCTCTTGATCTCTTTTGAGGCATTTTAAAGTTTTTGAAATATCCAGCCTTGTCTGTTGTTGGTTGTTGTGTTTCTCTGTGTTTAAGTGTTTTATGTTTTGTTCTGTGAGTTCTGTGACCCTTCGCTGCGGCAAACCCCTGTCTTCGCCGCGGCGAAGTGGTTCGTTGTCTCTTGTGTTGCTCTCGGTGATGCTTCGCCGCGGCGAACTTCGCCAGTCCCTGTGTGATCCTCTCGGGAAGTATTCACCGCGGCGAAACTTCCTTTCCCTTCTTTATCTTTCTTCTCGGGCATTGTTCACCGCGGCGAACATATGTTTCGCCGCGGCAAACGTGCCGTTTCTGCGGTGAACCGTTTCGATTTTTGCTGATTTCCTGCCTGATTTCCCATTTTGCCCCCTTTCTGTCTAACCCATGCTTCTCCCATTAACTCATTTCTAGTTTTCTGTTTTTGTGGTTTTCTGTTGTTTTCATTTGTTCTTTTGTTTCATTTGTTGTTCTGAGGCTGGATAGTTTCTTAACCTTTATTGTGCCTCTTTGGTTTTTAAACTTGTTCACTTGGATGATTTCTGATTAGTTTGCTATAATCTTTGTTCTATTTTCACCTCTGTGCCTCCTTGTTCATATTTGCTGTCCCTAATTCCCATTGTTCACAAATTGAGAACAATGTTGTGTTTAAGTGTGGGAGAAGTCTATATTATGGATTTTAGCAAATGCTTCTCGTGCATCCATGCATTTAGGTGATTTTGAGGTGTTTTTGAACTGTTAGATTGGTTTAATTGTGAATATTTTGAGTTTAGTTGCTGAAGAGTTGAAATTGCACAGGAATTTTCGCTTTTTGCTAACCTTCGCCGCGGCGAAGCCTCCTCTTTCACGAGTAATAAGTCATTCGGCCATACTTTGCCGTGGCAAACTTATGTTTCGCCGCGGCGAAGCAGGGCCCTTCTACAGAGTTGGCTCTCTACGAGCCTTCGCCGCAGCGACCCCCTTGTTTAGCCGCGGCGATCACCTTTCTTAAAAAAAAAAATCAAATAATTAATTCTTTGCAATTTCAACTGATTTTCAGACATTCTTCCTGGCTTAGATTCTTTATACTCCTGCATCCCTTTTAAACTTATTAGAAAAGTTCAAATTGTACTAGTGCTTTTAGAAAATTTTCCATGCTTTTAAATGAGGGATGAACTTAGGCTAGTTATTCTCACATTTTTGACAGATAGTAAATGAGGTTATGCTTTGAAATTATGACTATGTGGTTGTTAACTCTTGAGATTGACTAATTGAGATTTGAGCCTTGTTGGAAGGATTTTTGGACCTAAAGTTATTAAATTGAGTGAATATGCTTATTTCATATTTCTCTAGCACTTGTTTTAATTCTTAATCGAAGCTTAGCGAATCAATTTTTGTAAAAATGATAGAGGCATTCGATTTCATACCCGCATTTCCCAAACACAAACCCAATCATTTTACCATTGCAAGCCCCTTTAAGCCTTTATCTTGAGTACATGCATGCAATATTTTTGTAAATATTTAAAAAAAAGAAAAGAGAGAAGTTGCTCCATACGAAAAAAAAAAGGGTGTATAAAAAAGGAAAAAAAAAAAAACCAAAAAAAAAGAAAAAAAGAAAAAAAAAAAGGAAGAGAAAAGAAAGGGATAAAGATATAAAAATTAAAAAAAAAAATTAAGTAGCTTCTCTTCCAATTTTTATTTAGATTAATTTTTTCTTAATAATTTGTATGATTGTACTCATTTTCATTTTCATCCTCATTTCATTCATTCCGACTGACTCCCATTCCAAATTTTGACCCCTAAAAGTCCTCTTGATTTGCAAAGTTGTTTCTCATGGTGGAGAGGTAGAATTATTACAAGCCTATGGTAGAAATTGGATTGAGTAGACTTGGAGTGAAATAACCCTAAAGACAAGTGAGTTAAGAGTGAAACACTTATCCGTGAGATGGATCTTTCTTAATCAATCTCTTAAGTTAACTATCCATTGTGCTCATTTTCTTAGCATATCATTGTTTACTGATATCAACCCTGTGAGAGTTTCTTTCTAATCTTCTTCTTTCATCTTTAAGCATGGTAGTGCTTCTCTTTGTGCTAGTGTCACTTTGAATTATTCTTGAGCTTTGTCCAGGAGTATAAAGGTCTAAGTGTGGGGGAATTTGATTGAGCTCAAGACATTATTATCTTTTCATCTCATTATCCATGATTTTGTGATACTTTCTGGCCCTTTTTAATGATAATTGTGCTTAATTTAGATTTAGAGTCCTTACTTTAAGTTAGTGTTATTTTGAGGATTAAATTGTCATAATTGGTTGTTAATTGGATTCAATTGATTTCTAGGACAATTGATACTTCAATTTGTTGCTTTCTTATTGTAGGATATTAAAGATTGGGGCCAGAATTGAAGAACTCAAGGCAAAAGAAGCAGGAAAGGACCCTCTGCCTAAGTTCGCCGCGGCGAAATTCATCTGTTGAAGCAAGGCTCTCTGCCATGTTTCGCCGCGGTGAACCTATTTTTCACCGAGGTGAACCTCTCGAATCAGCAAATTTCAGACCTGACCATTTCGGGAAATTTTGACCTGCCCAACCCCAAGAACCGACCCATGCACGCAAGTTTCGGGTTAGAAACCCTATTTTGGGTATGATGAGATCAAACTATGACAATTCAGCCTCCACCTACGTCTCTTTCATCCTCTTCTCTCATCTCCACCTCAGAAACCCTAATCCCATTTCCATTCCTTCCATCTGCTGCTGCCATGGCTAAAGAACAATACCTAGTTGGAGTTGATTCAAGAGTTATGACGAGCTAAGCTTCTCAACTCTTGAATATGGTGGAAGAAGCATGAGTTCAAGGAGCTTCAAAGGGGAGTTAGCTTCATCCATAAGTTCTAGTTCTTTATTTATGAACTTCTAGGTCTTAGGATTTGTAAATTTGGGCTGAACTATTTTGATTATGGTTGTAATCAATTCTGGATGATTATCTTGTGTATTGGATTAGTTAGTGATGAATTTGAGCTTCAATACATGTGGTTACATGTATGTTTATATGCAACTCTTTTGATACTCTCCTTCTTGCATGGTATTGTTTGATTGTTGAGTTAATCTAGGGTTGCATTAAACCAAGTGCATTAATTAATCTTAATACACACACTAAGTGAGCTTAATAGGATCTTATGAGATGGGTGCCATTGATTAAGATCCTAGACTTAAAGAGTTCTTTAAGGTTTTCCATTTAGAAAACTTGGTGATTTTTACTCCCAAAATTATTTTGAACTATGATTGCTTCAAAGCCATATTCAAGAGATTACATATCATTAACTTCACTTCATTACTACTATCTTAGAAAAATCCAAAAACATAGTAACTTAGATTTGAATTAATTGCATTTAGTTTTGGCATTTCAGTAATGGCTAAAAACACCAAAACCCCCCTTTTTCATTACTCTGCATAGCATAAGTCTAACTTAGATAGCTAACTAAGGCTCCCAAAAGAGAACGACCCGAGTTTGCACTATTGCATAGCTTGGATAAATTTTTGAGCGAGAACCTCTAAGCGAACGATAACTAAGGCTCTCTTTCACGAAGGTACCAAAAGGGCATGTGAAAGTGGTTTTATCTTGGTCCTTCGGTGCAATAGGTACTTGAAAGTACCCAGAGAAACCATCTAGAAAACAGTAATGAGATTTGCCTGTAAGTCTCTCAAGCATCTGGTCTATGAAAGGAAGAGGAAAATGATCTTTTCGTGTGGCGTCATTGAGTTTTCTATAATCTATGCACACACGCCAGGAATTCTGAACTCTTGTAGGAATAAGTGAAGGGAATTGAAAGACGACGCGCAGCGGAAAACAACACAAAATTTTAAAACTTTCAATCCCTTGCCCAGATCTACCGATCCCGTTTAAGTCAGGTAGTAAGAAGTATTACCTTCGGTGTTCGGTTTCCGAGTGGCTTGGTGATTCCACCGTTCAGGATGCCTCTGCTCGCCTCCTTTATCGTTCGAAGTCAACAACTCCGGTCGACTTCCTCTACCGGTATCCACATGAATAGCTCTCCGGTTACAGACGGCTTGCTAGCGCCCTTTTGTCCGTCTAGGGTTTTCAGAGAATCCGTCCACTCTTATCTCTCTTAGGCCGTCTCTTATCTGTTGGTACTCTCATGCTTAAAACCCTAGCTCCTCATATCAAATATATAGGATGCTATAGGTTTAATGAATAATATTTAATTTCGAAATTAACTCTAAATTAATTCCGAAATTAATACAATATCAAATATTGCATAATCAGATAAGAGAACAATTAAATAAATATGGTTTAAATTAAATCCGTTTCACAGATTTAATTCACCTATTTATTTAATAAAGAGATGACAGAATTAATTTATATATATTTAATTTATCCTTATAAATTAAATCTAACAATTAATATCTCTTATATTTATATAATATATATATATACGAATTTTTATATATATATATATACACGTCCACCCTATATTATTCAATGAATCTGGACATATCTTAGAGTCAATGAATCTGGACATCATAACTCGTGTTGGGCTATTTTGTGTGCGACCCTGTAGACCTATATGAAGTTGGCAGTGGGCCATTAACTATAATGACTCACAAGTCATAAGCAGTCTCTAGCAAGACATCACGACTACCCAAATCATATGAGGATCGTTGAACGATGTAACCTTTCATACAATCATATCACGTCCCTTTTGTCACACGACATTTTGGTCATGGATGAGGCATGGAGAACGTCATCCTCCTATTCATGACCGTTACTTTCTCCATCCCTGAGTAGTCTGAGTATAGAAACGGAACTACCTTTCCATTATAGTATGGCCATACATTTCTCAGACTCACTCATCGAGGGGCCCAGTATCTCTCTACGAATGTGAGGGACAAATTCCATCTTGACCATTCACATTCCTCCGCATGAAAAACCACTAAGCCTGAACATAGTCTTTATGATCACTTGGTCAAAAGTGACTTTTGACTAGGTCAAAGCTAAGCGTTTCTCATGTAGGAATCCATGATGATCTCAGGTCAAAGGGCACAGTGACATGGTTTATATATGAGAGAAGCTTATGACTTAACCCATGCAGCTCTCTCATAGCGGGTCGGTCCAACACCTTGCACTCTTACATGTGCCTATGACTTTAATTTATATCTCTATATATCTTTAAAGTCATACTGGTCTTATTTCATCTCTGCTCCCACATAGATGACCGACCAGGGACATTTAGGATAAACCATGAGTTATCCAAGGATAGTCATCACAGTAAACATGCAAATAATATGATAACGTAATTAATAAATTCATAAATTAACAATGTTCAAAACATAATGATTGGCCCCTAGGGCACAATTTCCAATAATAAGCTCATCCCTATCATTTCTAACAACAGTAACCCCACTCTTTTTAGTCACTACATGTATTGGACTAACCCACTCACTATCAGATATGGGATAGATGATCCCAGCACTTAGAAGTTTGGTAATTTCCTTCTTAACCATATCAAGAATCAGGGGGTTTAGTCTTCTCTAGGGTTGTCTCACTGATTTTGAACCTTCACTAAGCAAGATTCTATGTGTGCAAATGGCTGGACTAATTCCAGGAATGTCCGCTAAAGTCCACCCAATAGCCCTCTTATGCTCTCTCAATACAGTAAGGAGTCTTTCTTCCTCAACCTTAGACAGGGAGTTAGCTATAATGATAGGTAATCGCTCATCAGACTCTAGAAAAGCATATTTCACAGTAGGAGGTAGGGGTTTCAACTCCAGAGTAGGTGGTTGCACAATAGCGGGAATCAGTTTATGAAGTTCAAGAGAGAAAAGATTACTCCCCTTTCCTTCAACCAGTGAGAGTTCCTCAACCTTGCAGTTAGCCTCCTCTCCAAGCGTTCAACCAACTTCTAGTTGATCTACAGCAACTGCCTTAGAGGGAATCTCCTCCATGACTTCTTCCTCCATATCTGAAATAGCAACAGAAAACCTTTCCCCAAGGGAATTATCACTGACAATAGAGGAATCAAAGTCTACTTTGGAGTCAAGGGAGGAAACAGAAAATGCATGTGGAATGGAAAGCATACAATTAAACACAATGCAATCGAGGCATATAACTTTACCACCACATGAGCAAGAAGAAGGTGTAGAGTAAAAAGATGAAAAAGAAGAAATGGATTCATCCTCATCATTAGATTCATCAGTATAAATATCAGAACAAAAAGAGTCATTTTTCAATTCAACTTCAGTGCATGCATCCTCAACAGCAATGTCTATCATGTTAACCCCCAAAAGTGAATAGTCCTCATAAGGATGTTTCATTGCTTCATACATGTTAAAAGAAACCTTATTATCACCCACTTCCACAGTTATGGTGCCCTCTTTCATGCTAATCATGGTATTAGCAGTCCTTAAGAAGGTCAACCAAGGATGAGTGTAGTATCATTCACACGCTCAGAAGACATGTCAAGCACATAAAAATCAGCTGGAAACACCAATCCCTTATCTTGGACTAAAATGTCTTCAATAATGCCCTCAGGATACCTAATAGTCCTATCAGCTAGTTGGAGAACAATAGTGGTAGACTTAAGAGTCTTGACTCCTAGAGAGGTGTATACGGACTTAGGCATGACATTAATGGCTGCACCTAGATCTAACAAGGCTCCCCCTATAGTAACCTTTCCTATAGTGCAAGGGATAGTGAAAGATCCAGGGTCTTGACACTTTACAGGAATTTGGGGTTTAAACAAAGCAGACACATTAGAGGGTAATTGGACTCTTTCATTAGGTTTAAATCTCCTCTTTTGAGTACATAATTCTTTTAAGACCTTAGCATACTTAGGAATCTTTTTAATCAAGTCAAGCAAGGGTATATTTACTTCTACTTTCCTAAATGTCTCAAGCAACTCATGATCTTGCTTATCTTTACCCATTTTCACATTTTTCAAATAAGCATTAGGAAAAGGTAGTTCATTGATGTTTACCTCCTTACCTTCCTTGCTTGAGGCTCCATGATTGCATGGCTCAGATTCCACAGTTGTCCCCTTGCCATCATGTTCTTTGGAGGCTTCTTTCAGTTTTAGCCTCTTCTCCTTGGAGCTTTCAAACTGCTTCTCTTTTGAATGTGCTTGTGGCAGCTCATCACACAAGATCTCCTCATCTATAACTTTATCCTCCTCTTCTCTGAATTTCACTTGCTTCCCACTCCTAAGGGTGATAGCGTTCAAGCCCTTAGGATTGATAACCGTGTTGGAGGGGATTGTGCCACTGCTCTTTGCTTGTTGCTTGTAACATCCTGATTTTTGGACCTAGAAGTATCAGAAATAGCCTAAATGAGATAGGCTACCAGACCCCTTTTTAGTAGAGGTCCTAAAGATGAGAAAGAAAGTTAAAGCAGTTTTAGGGACTAAACTGCAAAGTGAATGTTTTAAGGGGCTAAAGGGTAATCAAAGTTAGAGGCTCCAGTAAAGTCTCAAAGGCCCAGAAAGAGAAAAGAGGCTAGATACAGACCAAAGGTTAAGTTAGAAGCCTCAAAGAGATTGTTTTATGAGGTTGAGCCTAAGCAGGGGTAAAACCGTAAATTCAGAAAGTTACGGCCATCAGGGGTAAAAATGGAAAGTACTTAGAAAATTCTAAAAAAATCCCAGAAAATGGGAAATAATATTCTAAGGCTCTTTTGTGAAGAGAGATGACGAAAATACCCCTGAGGTAACTTAAAAGGAATTTAGAAGTTTATGGCTCAATTTAAGATGTAGAGGTAGATTTAATTGTTTGAGTTATAAGGAAACCTCAGAAAATTATGGTAAAATAGGGATGTATGATCTAAGAGACTGTAGAAAATTATAAAATTAGTCTCATCCCTAGAAGACAAGCAAAATGGCTTTAAGAATACTTAAAAGCCAGTTGTGCCCAAAAAAGGCATTTTAAAGAATGATTTTTAAGTGGGGCTATAGGTTGAGTTATGACCTGAGAAAATTCATAGATTTTCTCTAGAATAGGAGGAATTTTATGATATTTTTGGATGAATTTTTGGAGCTCTAGACTGAATAAAATGCTCCAGTCAAATATTAAATAATTTTGTCCCCTAAATAGGAGACAAAACCAAAGAAAATATCTAAAAGCCATCATGACGATGCTGAGTCAGCATGCTGAGTCATCAAGCGTAATCATGACATCGACGAGTCATCATGCTGAGTCATCAAGCGTAATCATGATACCTACGAGTCATCATGCTGAGTCACCAGAAGATATTTATGGACAGCATAAAAATCAGAACGCAGTATGGGAATATTTTAGACAATCTTTTGTCTACCCATTATAGCGAAATCTCTACTGCATGACTCAGTAAGGTTAAGTAGCCTGTCAGTAGAGCTAATTATTTTCATATATGCTCCTCTAAGGTGGCACCATATATGTACTTAATTAAGATGAGAAAATAGTGTCAGAACATGTCCTGGTGGTACAGGGCAAGTCAGGACCCGAAAAGTATCTGATATGGTGCAAGATTGGCTTGATAGGTGGAGAAATAATTAAGGAGATATTTTTGCACGAATTTCCATTTATTTTCTCCCTATTTTAATGCCATAAATGATGAAAGGACATAAAAGTGACAAGTGTACGGTTAGATGAGAAAAAGAAAATATTACGTGTACGGCTAGATGGAAGACACGTGTACGGTCGGATGCAAGGCACGTGTGCGGTCGGATTAAAGACATGTGGCTTGATGATATAAGCATGATGTCATCATGATGAGGTAAGTATGATGTCATAGGACACTTGTCACCGTAAGATCAAAAGAGAAAATGGACGGTCCAGATCGAGCCACGTATTTTTAAGATCAACGGTCCAGATTCGGTCTGTTTTTCTATAAATACCCCCTCCCCTCCCTACCATTTCGTCCAAGCATAAGGAATCCATGGGGAAGCTCTTGCAAAATGGTTTCTAGAGAGAGAAAGAAGAGGGAGAAAGAAAGGCCAAGTGGTTCCAAGCCAGATCAAACTCTAAAACAAGGTATGTGATGGTTATAGCACCTGATTTTATGCCTATTTCGGATTAGTTACTGTGCGTATCTGACTCTGAAATTTTGCATGCTTAAATTACACTCTGTGAGCTTTAAATCCATAGGTAGAACACTTCATTTGGATATGTGTACGATTTATGGTGATTTTTCAAAGTTAGGGTTTGAAATCTGGAAACAGTGTTGAACTTTTGGAAGAGTTTTCGAGTTCCGTACAGTTCTGGTACTGTTAGGTGTAGATTTGGTTCCTGAAACTAATTTTCGTGTAAATTTAACTTAAGGAGATTTCAGTGAGACTTGGAACCGCTCAATTTGGATTTTTCTAGAATTAATTATGAATTTTCAAAGTTGAGCAAAAATTTTGGAAATTCTGCGTGAACAGTACCCGCGAAGCAAAATTTCTAGATTTGGTATTCTTGAATCTAAGGCCATCTAAAGTGGTCCTAATTGACAAGAAATGGATCTTAAGGATGGGAAATGATAAGATTTATGTTAGAAAAGTTGGAAAGAAAACCCTAAGACTAAGAGAAAGGGTTGAGGTTCAAGAAAGCTAGTCTTGAACTTTATGTAATCTAGTGGTCCTAATGGTTTGTATGATCAATGTGACTATGTTTAGGACCTTTGGAACATCCAAGAGGATGTTTGGTGATGTTGACGGAATGTCCACATGGTTGGAAAGACAAGGAAACCAAAGGAAAAGCAAGGGGAAAGCCATGTTACAAGGTAGTGAACTTACCTATATTGTGTGCTTGATATGTATGCTTGCATGATGTGGTTGTGTTGCCATGATGTGACTAAGCTATGATGAAATGTTTGCAAAGTTATGTTTGCAAGTTTATGTTATGTTTTGCCTTGGCAATATGTTATGGAAGCATGAAATGCTTTAGCTTACTTTCCATGGCATTCATGTGTTAATGTTATAACATGTCATGCATGTGCATTATGTCTTGCATGCTTATGGGTAGTGTTTGCTACTGAGATTCTCCCGAATCTCACCCCTCCCTAACCAACCATTTAGGTCAATCAATGACGGGCAATAATGGCATGAGAAGCAAGGAGAAGTAAGCGGAGAATTATTCTTGTTAATGGATGAGACTGTTAATAAATGTATAATTCTACTATTTTGTGAATTATGTTATGGATGCCAATGATGCCATGTATTTAATTATAATATTTATGCCATGAATGAAAGTGTATGAGTATGAACGGGAAAGAGTAAGGCCATGTTATGTATGCCAAAGAAATAAAAAGAATTAAAGAGATGTTAAGGGATAAAACGTAAGTCCTGGAGCAGTGAGTTTGTAGCTCCGGTTTGACCTATCAAATGAGTGAGTTAGGTCATAAGATTTGGCAACCAAAGAGATCTGATGTTTCTCTTTAAAATGAGGGGTAGTTTGCCCGATTCTGATAACCGAGCAGAAAGTTTGCCTTTCCAAAGTTAGGCAAAAATACAGTAAAATCTGAAAATGACCAAATAAACAATAACGTTTTCAAAGGAAATTAAGCTCGAATTTCAAGGCAATCAGCTCAGAAACTATTTTTCCTCATAGTTTTATCCAAAGAGCTTTCTGTAGAACTTGGAATAACTCAATTTCAATTTTTCTACAATTAGTTACGAATTTTCGAAGTTTGTCACATTTTAAGGTGACAATGAATAGTAACCCGTAAATGAAAATTTTCAAACTTGATCTTTCATCAATTGTAGCCTTCAAAAGTGATTCCAAATGCTTCCGCAAGGCAAGTTAATTGATTTAAACATGAGGTGTTACATTGCTCACTCATGTTGTTAGATAACTGAGTCACATAGGAGTTAATGTTTTCAGATTTAGTCTCCCATTGCTCCATTCTTTTTCCAAAGCACTAAATCTAGCATTATTCTTGGATGAGTCTTGTTGAATTAGTAAAGCTAAGGAGTTGAACTGAGTAGCGTTGGCAGCCCTTTCTTCCTTCATTAAAGCCATCATATTTTGTAGGAGTTGATTTGTTTCATCCTTAGGTGGGACCGCCAAGGCTTGAGACTGGTTTTGGAACTGGTTTGAAGATGGACCAGCTCCTCCACTCTTCTGAAATCTGTTTGGAGGTCTACTATCATCATTCCTCCAGCCCAATCGAGGGTTTGATTTCCATCCCTTGTTGTAAGTGTTAGAGTAGGGGTCCCACTTTTGATTTGGGGGCCTTGGAAGACTGCAGACACTTCCTCATAGCGGCCTAGACAAACGCTAGAAATATGCATGACTGATCCGCATGTTTCATAACTAGGCGCTGTAATGTCCATAGGAGCAGATGGGCGATGCACACTCATATTCTTTAATTCAGCAGTGATCAAAGACAATTGAGATGTCACTTGGCTTCCCAAAGAATCTACTTTTGATTCCAAAGCGTCCATTCTTCTACTGTGCACCGAAGCAGCTCCCATCTTATGTACTCCTTTAGTATCTCTCACACCATGTTGTTGATGATTCAGGGCCATCTTCTTTATCAAATCCCAAGCCTCTTCAGCAGTGGAGTCTATCAAAGATCTCCCAATGCAGCATCCAACATACCCTTTTCTTGGTTCTTCAACCCATCATAGAAGTACTGCACCAGTTGTTCATCCGGAATTTGATGATGTGGGCATCTTGAAAGTAGGTCCTGAAATCTATTCCAGTAATCATAAAGGGATTCATCGTAGTCTTGCTTGGCAGAATAAATCTCCTTCCTCATTGATGAAGTACGAGAAGTCGGAAAGTATTTCTCCAAAAATGCCTTCCTTAAGTTCCCCCAACTATGGTATGCATCAGCTACATGTCTTGGAAGGCTTATGTACCATTCCCTAGCCTTGCCTTCCAAGGATAGATGAAAAACCTTCCATAGCACTTGGTCCAATGATGCTCCCACAGGCTTCATACTCTGACAAATCATGGAAAGAGATTACAGATGGAGGTATGGGTCTTCTCTTGTCAAGCCATGAAATTTAGGAAGAGAGTTAATCAATAAACCTTTAATCTCAAAGTTAACTTCAAAATTTGGACAAGCCGCAGTAAAAGGGTCAAAATTTACATCAGAAGTTGTGACTTCTCTGATTGTTCTTCTCCTAGGGTTTCCATTATTTTCTCCTACTCTCTCTTGTTCTCCATTCCCTCCATTCCCTCCATTCCTCACTTGGTTGGCATTGGGGTTAGGATGAGGTTGGTTTTATGGTAATTTAGCCATTATCTCTTGGTCAGTAGGTTTACTCTCACTACTAGATAGGCTAGATTCCACAGAAATATTCTCTTGCTCAATCACCAACTCACTTGTCCCCTCAATTCTTTTCTCTCTTCTTATCTCTCTGAGTCTTCTCTCAATCTCAGGGTTATAGGGCACAAGTTTTGTTTTCCGTGGCATGCAAGATAAAAGTCACAAGAGAAAGAGCAAACAAAATTGACTTGCAGCACACAATGTCAACTAAAAGCATGCAATGTGATAAATGTAAGTGTATGGATGAGTATGAGTATGTATGGGTGGGTATGAGTATGTATGCATAGATAAAGAAGCAAAGTGTAAGTTTTAAAACTTCCAGAAATGTTTGCCGCAGTGAAATAAGATGTTGGCCGCAACGAAAGTTGGCAGAGGAGACCGGATATCTGATTGCAGGGAGTTGGCCGCGGCGAAAGTATCCCGAGAGAAATCCTTCGGTTTTTCAAAGAGTTGGCCGCGGTGAAACTGAATGTTGCCCGCGGTGAAAGTTCACAGAATGCTTATCAGATACTGGACTTCACTGATGCAACGTGAGAGATGCTAAAAATCAAGAAAATCAGTATATTTGTTTGTATTTCCAAAAATTTTGATGCTATGCAAGATGAAAACCTATACTATGAACAAATATGCAACTAAACTACCCTAAATGCTACCCAAAAAGATCAAAACTTCAATTGACAGTCAAATAGCACAAGCTAACCTAGAGAACCAATTTCTTGGCTCCCCGGCAATGGCGCCACTTGAAAGAGAGCCTTTCTTATCGTTCGCTTAGGGGTTCTCACTCAAAAATTTATCCAAGCTATGCAGTAATGCAAACTCGGGTCGTTCTCTTTTGGGAGCCTTAGTTAGTTATCTAGGTTAGACTAAATGGTATGCAGAGTAATGAAAAAGGGGGGTTTTTGTTTTTTTTAACATTTAATGAAATGCCAAAACTAAATGCAATTAAATCAAATCTAAGTTACTCTGTTTTTGGATTTTTCTAAGATAGTAGTAATGTAGTGAAAGTAATGATAGTTGATCTCTTGAATATGGCTTTAAAGCAATCCTAGTTCAAAATAATTTTGGGAGTAAAAATCACCAAGTTTTCTAAATAAAAAACCTTAAAGAACTCTTTAAGTCTAAGATCTTAATCAATGGCACCCATTTCATAAGATCCTATTAAGCTTACTTAGTGTGTGTATTAAGATTAATTAATGCACTTGGTTAAATGCAAGCCTAGATTAACTCAACAATCACACAATACCATGCAAGAAAGAGAGTAACAAAAGAGTTGCATAGAAACATATATGTAACCACATATATTGAAGCTCAGATTCAACATTAACTGATCTAATACACAAGATAATCATCCAAATTGATTACAACCATAATCAAAATAGTTCAGCCCCAAATTTACAAATCCTAAGACCTAGAAATTCATAAAAAAAAGAACTAGAACTTATAGATGAAGCTAACTCCCCTTTTAAGCTCTTGGAACTCATGCTTCTTCCACCATATTCAAGAGTTGAGAAGCTTAGCTAGTCATAACTCTTGAATCAGCTCCAACTAGGTATTGTTCTTCAACCATGACAGTAGCAGATGGAAGAAATAGAAATGGGGATTAGGGTTTCTGAGGGAGAGATGAGAGAAGAAGATGATAGAAAACGTTGTGGAGGCTGCATAATTAGAGTCCCCTCTCATCATACCCAAAATAGGGTTTCTAACCTGAAAATTGCGTGCATGGGTCGGTTTCTGGGGATGGGTAGGTCAAAATTTCCCGAAATGGTCGGGTCTGAGATTTGCTGATACGAGAGGTTTGCCACAGCGAAACATGGCAGAGAGCCTTGCTTCAACAGATGATTTTCGCCGCGGCGAAGTCAGATGTGTGCCGCGACGAACTTAGGCAGAGGATCCTTTCCTACTTCTTGTGCCTTGAGTTCTTCAATTCTGGCCCCAATCTTTAATGTCCTACAATAAAAAAGCAACAAATTGAAGTATCAATTGTCCTAGAAATCAATTAAATCCAATTAATAACCAATTATGACAATTTAATCCTCAAAATGACACTAACTTAAAGTAAGGACTCTTAATCTAAATTAAGCACAATTATCATTAAAAAGGGCCAGAAAATACCACAAAATCATGGATAATGTAATGAAAAGATAATAATATCTTGAGCTCAATCACCTATACTGGTTCAAACATTGAGGACAATGTTGTGTTTAAGTGTGGGGGAGGGACCTATTGTGGATTCTAGCAAATAATTCTCATGCATCCATGCATCTATTTGATTTTAAGGTGTTTTTGAACTGATAAATTGGTTGAATTGTGAATATTTTGAGCCTAGTTTTCTGAAGAATTGAAAATTGTACTGTATATTGCTCTCTGCCATGGTTCGCCGTGGCAAACATCTGGTTTCGCCGCAGCATTAATATTAGCTCTCGGCCACACTTCACCGTGGCGAAGCAGGCCCTTTCTCCAGACTTGGCTCTCTGTGAGTTGTGGGGGCGAAGAATAGGGAGTCGCCGTGGCGACACAAAAAAAAAATAATAACAATAAATAATAAATTCTTTGCAATTTCAGCTGATCTTCAGAAACTTTTCCTGGCTTAGATTCTTTATGCTCCTACATCCTTTTAAAATTAATGGAAAGTTCAATTTGTACTAGTGCTTTTAAGAAAATGGACGGTCCAGATCAAGCCACGTATTTTTACGGCCGAGATTTAGTCTTATTTTCTATAAATACCCCTCCCCTCCCTAACATTTCATTCAAGCATAAGGAACCCATAGGGAAGCTCTTGCAAAATGGTCTCTAGAAAGAGAAAGAAGAGGGAGAAAGAAAGGCTAAGTGATCTCAAGCCAAATCAAGCTCTAAAACAAGGTATGTGTGCCGCTTTTGATGTAGTTTCTACCTCCCTTGTTATTTTTGAGCCTGGTGGTTGGTTTGATTGGATATTTTATGATTGAAATTCTAAGGGGCCATGCTGCACGAAATTGGTGAGGTTAGGAAAAGATGAAATAGATGTTAGAAACATGTTTAAAGGCTTGGAAATAACAAGAATCAAGTGGTTCTGTGTTGATTTTGCAAGAACTCCAACTTTCCCTTAGTTTGTGATTCTGTCTGGCCTTGACTATTTTGAAAAGTTAGGATTGGATTTTTATTGTTTTGAGCTTGAAAATAGATTCTACATGCAAAATTATGTGAGAACAACATGTGGAAATAATTTTAAGAGGGTTGGAATTGAAACTCAAAAGTTAGAGTTCAAGTATGTTCACGAAAGAATCAAGTAGAGATAAGTTGATGACTTGATTATAATAATTGTTTTGCATAATGTATTGATGTATTTAGCACCTTGGAACATCCAAGAGGATGTTTAATGGTGTTGACTAAAAATCCATAAGGTTGGAAAGCCAAGGGAATCAAAGAAAAAGCAAGAGGAAAGATATGTTACAAGGTAGTAAACTTACCTATATTGTGTGCTTGATATTTATGCTTGCATAATGCGGTTGTGTTGCCATGATATGACTAAACTGTGATGAAATGTTTGTAAAGTTATGCTTGCAAGTCTATGTTATGCTTTGCCTTGGCAATATGTTATGAAAGCATGAAATGCTTTAGCTTACTTTCCATGGTATTCATATGTTAATGTTTGGGACATTATATCATGTCATGCATTTGCATTATGTCTTACATGCTTATGGGTAGTGTTTGCGATAGAGATTCTTCCAAATCTCACCCCTCCCTAGCCAACCATTTAAGTTAATCAATGGTAGGCAATAATGGCATAAGAGGCAAGGAGAAGAAAGTGGAGAATTATTGACGTTAATGAATGATGTTATTATTTAATGTGTAATTCTCATATTATGTAATTTATGTTATGAATGCCAATAATGCCATGTATTTAATTATAATGTTTATGGGATGAATTGAAATATATGAGGATAATTGGGAAAGTGTAAACCCGATTTATGTATGCCAAAGAAATAGAAAGAATTGAAGTAAAAAGAGGTTAAAGGATAAAACATAGGTCCTGGGGTAGTGAGTTTGTAGCTCCAGTTTGACCTATCAAATGAATGAGTTAAGGCTATTTGGCAGAGTTATATCATGCATCCCAGGATTTAAAATGAGGGTAGATAACCTTAATTGGATGTGTACACAAGTAGATACAAATTTTCAAAGTTAAGGCATAGAATTTGGGAGTTCCAGAATTTACCAAATGAATAGTATTTTTTATTGATTAAATTGGACAAATTGGTCATAGATAAGTCCAGTTTGATATTTTTCTCTTAAAGAGAATTGAAGGAGCTTTCTGTAGAATTTTAGAATATCTCAATATGATTTTTATGGAATTAGTTATGAATTTTTGAAATTTGGCCTATAATCTGGAATTTGAACAGTGAATAGTAACCCAAGTAATTATGTTGAAATTTTAAATCCACGGGCTTGTGTCATAACCTGCTTGGCCCATAACACTTACTAATACGTACTCTGGGGGGGTTAATGGTAGGATGTTTCACAATATAATGAAAGGGGGTTTGGTTTTTTAAGATTTCAATGAATGGTGACTAAACTAAATGCAATGAAAACAAACGTAAGCTACTATATTTTTGATATTTTTGAATAATGATGATGTAATGGAAATGAATGATAAGAAATCTCTTGAGAATGCTTTTGATGGCAATCATAGTTCACCCAAGATATTGGGAGTTTCACAAATCCATTAGGTTTTCTTAATAACAACCTCAATAACTCATTGAGTCAAATGTTTAAATCAATGAACTTCATTAATGAAAATGTTATTAACCTCCCTTAATGTGCAATTTAAGAATGATTAATATAACTGATCCAATATAACCCACAATCAACTCAGTATCAAAACACAATCATACAAGATGGGAGAGAATCAAGAGAGTTACAAAGAAGCATATATGTAACCACATATATTTAAGCATAGAATTCTACATTAATCAATCCAACAAAAAGTGTAATCATTGACCAAAAATTACAGTATCAATCCCAAGTTCCTAATTAAGAATTTACAACTCCTAGACTTAGAAAGCCATAAATCATAGCTAAAAATTAAAAACTGAAACTAAACTCCCTTTTGAAGTCTGTAAACTCATGCCACTCCACCATCTTTAAGAGTTGATAAACCCTAACCCTCCATAGCTTCAAAAAAAGCTTGAACTGAAGTGAATCTATCAGCCATGGCAATTGGGAGTAGAAGGAAATGAGATGGAGTGAAGGAAAGATGAAGGAAATGGATAGGGAAGAAGATGGAGGTGGAGAGGCAAGAAGATGAGAGAATAAAGGTGTTGGAGATGAGAGAATAGAGTGATAGGTTGAAAATAGGGTTTCTAAGGGTTAGGGGTTCCTCTAAGTCAGATCATATGAGTAAGTGCTCTATTTTTGCGTTCTAATCTGAATCTGGTGTTGCTGATACGAGGAGTTCATCGCGATGAAGGTATAAGTTCGATTCGGGGAAGTATTCCTAAGAGGAGCTTCGCCTAATCTTGTGATTTCGTTGCGGCAAAGCTGTAAGTTGGCTATGACGAACTCTGCCTGAGAGACCACTGGTAAGATTTTCAAGTTGTGCTACGGCGAAGTATGCCAACGTTGACACTCTGATCTTGTGTTGTTTCATCCCTTGGTCCTTGATCCTGGCTCCAATTCCCAAGTATCCTGCAATGAAAAGCAATACTTTAAAGCATCAATTATCCTAGAAATCAATTGAATACAATTAATAACCGATTATGACAATTTTACCCTCAAAAAGACATTAACTCAAAGCAAGGACTTTTAATCTAAATTAAGCACAATTATCATCAAAAGGAGCCAAAATTTATGATAAAAACCCTTAAAATGATATGAAATAATATAGAATAATTGGATTCAATCAAATCCCCCACACTTAAACCTTTGTACTCCTAGACAAAGGCAATACAAAACTGAAGCAAGAGAATAGTATCAATACAAATGGGAATCTCTATGACTTCAAAGTAAGAAAGTGATAATGTCATTAAGCCAACTCTTCAAACAAGCAGTTATAGTAATTCAAATTAACAAGAAAGGATTAAAGTAGAGTACAATCAATGTAATGGAAATGAGCAAAAGAGAAAATACTCAAGATATAAACTGTTTCACTCTACTCATCGAGTTGGGATAATTCTCTCTCAAATCCACTTAATCAACCACTTTACCATAAGCTTGTTAAAATCCTACATCTTCACTTGTAATGCACGAATGCAATGATCAAGAGGACTTTTAAGGTTATCATGATGGAAAGGGCTAAATAAAATGTGATGAAGTCAAAAGATATGAAATGAAAAAGCACCAAGCATTTCAAAAAGGTTTCCAACTAACATTTATTCTCTTTCTCTTAAAGCACAACCTTGTTCTTCAAACCACCAATGAATTGCCTTATTCCAAAGCATTATTCTTTTAGTACCATTTTATTTTGATCTTTCTTTCTTTAGCTTTTCTCAACATTTTCTTCTATTTCTTTGCCTTTTTATATTTCTCTTCTCTTTTTTTAATATATATTTTATGTGGCAATTCTAAATCCAAGAAGACAAAGTTTAAAACACCATAAATGTAATAGCAAAGTGTTGGAAAGTTGAATGTACAATGCATGCTTTGGCACTTAATAAAAAGTGAAGGCTCAAATGGCTGGCAATGGTAAAATCATGATGATTTTGTTGGAAATTGTGCCCTAGGGGCCAATCATTATGTTTTGAACATTGTTAATTTATGAATTTATCAATTACGTTATCATATTATTTGCATGTTTTCTGTGGTAACTATCCTTGGATAACTCTTGGTTTATCCTAAATGTCCCTGGTCGGTCATCTATGTGGGAGCAAAGATGAAATAAGACCAGTATGACTTTAAAGATATATAGAGATATAAATTAAAGTCATAGGCACATGTAAGAGTACAAGGTGTTGGACCGACCCGCTATGAGAGAGCTGCATGGGTTAAGTCATAAGCTTCTCTCATATACAAACCACGTCACTATGCCCTTTGACCTGAGATCATCATGGATTCCTACATGAGAAACGCTTAGCTTTGACCTAGTCAAAAGTCACTTTTGACCGAGTGATCATAAAGACTGTGTTCAGGTTTAGTGGTTTTTCATGCGGAGGAATGTGAATGGTCAAGATGGAATTTGTCCCTCACATTCGTAGAGAGACATTACTGGGCCCCTCGATGAGTGAGTCTGAGAAATGTATGGCCATACTATAATGGAAAGGTAGTTCCGTTTCTATACTCAGACTACTCAGGGATCGAGAAAGTAACGGTCATGGATAGGAGGATGACGTTCTCCATGCCTCATCCATGACCAAAATGTCGTGAGACAAAAGGGACGTGATATGGTTGTATGAAAGGTTGCATCGTTCAATGATCCTCATATGATTTGGGTAGTCGTGATGTCTTGCTAGAGACCGCTTACGACTTGTGGGTCATTATAGTTAATGGCCCACTGCCAACTTCATATGGGCCTACAGGGTCGCACACAAAATAGCCCGACACGAGTTATGATGTCCAGATTCATTGAATCTAAGATATGTCCAGATTCAATGAATAAATAGGGTGGACGTGTATATATATATATATAAATTCGTGTATATATATATATATAAGAGATATTAATTTATAAGGATAAATTAAATATATAAATTCCGTCATCTCTTTATTAAATAAATAAGTGAATTAAATCTGTGAGACGGATTTAATTTAAACTATATTTATTTAATTGTTCTCTTATCTGATTAGGCAATATTTGATATTGTATTAATTTCAGAATTAATTTAGAGTTAATTTCGAAATTAAATATTATTAATTAAACCTATATAGCATCCTATATATTTGATATGAGGAGCTAGGGTTTAACTAAGAGAGAGCCAACACCTAAGAGACGGCCAAGGAAAGGAGAGAGGACGGATTCCTAAAACCCTAAACGGACATAGGCACTAGCACGCCGTTCGAGGTTGAGGGCTACTCGTGTGGATACCGGTAGAGGAAGCCGACCGGAGTTGTCGACTTCGAACGACACAGGAGGCGAGCAGAAGCATCCTGAACGGCCGAATCATCAAGTCACCAGGGAATCGAACGCCTAAAGGTAATGCTTCTTACTACCTGACTTAAACGCGATCGGTAGATCCAAAAGGGATTGAAAGTTTTAAAATTTTTCCGGTGCGCGTCGTCTTTCAATACCCTACAGATTTGTCTTTAGGATGTAGGGCTTAGAAAAGAATGTCTCTATCATGCTCATCACATTAATGCAATTAAGTTTTGAATAAGGACTAAAACAAGTTCTAGAAAGTAAAAGATGTAAGTGAATGCACACACTATGAATAGGAATTAGGCTCAGAATCTTCCAATAAGGCTAAACCTCAAATGCTCATACACAAAGATTAATTGTACTCCAAGTTAACCACAATACATTAACTCAATCACTATAAAAGCAAGCTTGAAGAATTGTGACCAATGAAACTAACACAATCAACCTTGAACAAATAGCAATTCCCATGAGTATCAATACAAGTTCAAAAACATTTACTAAAGTCTAAGAATACACAAATTCAAGTGTAAGTTAATTGAAGCAAAAATTTTGACTCAAAATCTTCAAATTAAATTCAAAAATCAATCAAAATTTTGAAATTTTTTTAGAAAACCATATTTTCAATAAACACGGAAAAACACAACACAATTACTGAATATCAATCCCTCCCCCATACTTAAATCTTGTATTGTCCCTAATGCAAAACTCAAGTGCAACCCAAGATCAAAATAAGTGAAACCAAAACCAAAAACGAAGGAAAAGAAAAGAAAAGAAAAGAAAACAAACTATTTTTGCTACTGGATATTCCCCCCCACCACACTTATCTCACGAAACAAGTGTTAGATGTGATTAGTTTTGATGATGTCAAATAATAGAGCAAAAAGTTTGCATAAATTATTTACCTCATATTTTGACTAACTATCATACTTAATATCTTGTGTAGTTTCCTCAAGAAAAGAAAGAAGTTATTATGTTGAACTTTGAGTTGTGATGAATGATCAAGAGGAAGAAGAAGAAGAGAGATTGAGAAAAGAAGAACTTGCAAGACCAAATGGAAATATCAAGATTCAAGTTCAAAGATTTGATGTTAAAGGTTGCTATACTCAATCAGAAGTTTGGATGGCTCAATCGGAAGCTAAAATGCACAAACCAGAAGTTATATAATCATATATTGAGCCACCATTCATATAAAAATGGAAAATAAGCTTCAGAGGTGATTTTCATGGGCATTTATCGATTACTTGATCGATCATCTACTTATCGATCAAGTTATCGATAAAACACATACTCTGTTATGCTCTGTAACATCCAAACTTTTGGGCCTAGAAGTACTAGAAATAGCCTAAATTGGATAGGCTACTAGACCCCTTTTGAGCAGAAGTCCCAAAGATGAGAAAGGAAGACAAAGCAGTTCTAGGGACTAAACTGCAAAGTAAAAGTTTTATGGGGCTAAAGTGTAATCAAAGTTAGAGGCTCTAGTAAAGTCTCGAAGGCCCAGAGAGAGAAAAGAGACTAGATATAGGCCAAAGGTTAAGCTAGAAGAGGATTATATGAAGCTAAGTCTAAGAAGGGACTAAACTGTAAATTCAGAAAGTTATGACCAACAGGGGTAAAAATGGAAGAGTACGCAGAGAATTCCAAGAAAATCCTAGAAAATGGGAAATAATATTCTAAGGCTCTTCTGTGAAAAGAAAAGATGAAAATACCCTTGAGGTAGCTTCAATGGAATTTATGAGGTTATTACCGGTAAAAAGTATACCATTTGAGGTAATTATTTAAAATAGCAAGAGACCTCAAAAATGTATACAAAAATGAGCTTAAATGGTTGAAAAGTTGCACTAATTTATAAAATTAGTCCCGCAACCAAAAGACCAATGGAGTGGCTTTAATAAATTAAAAAGCCGGTCATGCCGATAAGAGGGCATTTTAGTAAATGAATTTTTATGCAAGGTTTCAAGGAAGTGTTATGGCCTAAGAAAATTCATAGATATTCTTTAGAATTAAAGGGAATTTATGGAGCAAACAAAAGAATTTTCTGAGCTCCGAAAGGCCATAAAGAAAGCCGGAGAAACGTGGGCCAAGTAAATTCGGAGGAATTAAGTTTGATCCAACGGCTAGGATCTAATCTCCCATCTCCTCCACCACTTTTATGACACTTGGCATCTTCTAGAAGGTTGAGGTAAGCATAATGTAAGAAGATGATGCAAGGATGATGTAAAAGTCAACTTGAAGTTCCAAAATTGCTCTTACCCTTTCTATTAGCCACCAAGGGTATTTTGGTCCATTCAAGCCAAATTTTTGGCTATAAATAGGCATTCCCTCCCCTTCATTTTCAGCCAAGCAAGGATCTATAGGGGAAACTTTTCCACTCTTGCATCTAGAGAGAGAAAGAGCTATTTCTAGTGAGAGAAAGTCCACCTAAGTTCAAGCTTCAAGATCAAGGTATGTGGTGGCTGTAGCATCTGATTTGATGCCTATTTCAAATTAGTTACTGTTCATATCTGATTCTGAAATTTTGTATGCCTAAAGTACATTTTGTGAGCTTTAAATGCATGGGTAGAACACTCCATTTGGATATGTGTACGATTTATGGTGGTTTTTCAAAGTTAGAGATTGAAATCTGGAAAGTGTTGAACTTTTAGAAGAGTGTTGAGTTCCGTACAATTCCGGTGCTGTTCAGCATAGAATTGGTTCCTGAAACTATTTTTCGTTCAAAATTAACTTAAGGAGATTTCAGTGAGACTTGAAAGCACTCAATTTTGATTTTTCTAAAATTAATTATGAATTTTCAAAGTTGAGTAAAAATTCTGGAGATTCTGCGTGAACAGTACCCGCGAATCAAAATTTTCAGATTTGATCTTCTTGAATCTAAGGCCATCTAAAGTGGTCCTAATTGACAAGAAATGGATCATAAGGATAGGAAATGATGAAATTTATGTTAGAAAAGTTAGAAAGAAAACCCTATGACTAAGAGAAAGGGTTGAGGTTCAAGAGAGCTAGCTTTAAACTTTATGTAATCTAGTGGTCCTAATAGATTGTATGATCATTATGACTATGTTTAGGACTTTTGGAACATCCAAGAGGATGTTTGATGATCTTGACCAAAAGCTAACATGGTTGGAAAGTCAAGGGAGTCAAAGGAAAAGTAAGAGGAAGGCTTGAGGTGCAAGGTAGTGAACTTACCTATTGTCATTGCTTGATATGGTATGCTTGTGTGTTGCCGTGTACATGTTATTTGCATGTTGTTGTGACATGTTTTAGCTGCTGTAATTGCTATTCGTGATGAGTAGATTATGTCTCCATGGCCATGCATCAAGAAGTTAGCTTTGAGCATGCTAGTATGTCACTAATTAACAAGAGAATAAACAAGTTGCGTGTAGTGCATGAGCATCCATCTAGCATGATTAATATGGTATTGTTTGCTACTGAGATTCCCCCGAATCTCACCGCCTCCCTAACCAACCATTTAGGTCAATCAATGATGGGCACTAATGGCATGAGAAGCAAGGAGAAGAAGTGGAGAATTATTAATGCAAATGAATGATATTAATATTCAATGTATAATTCTCCTATGCTGTAAATTATGTTATGAATGCCATTACTTCAATGTATATGCTTAGGATGTTTATGGCATGAATGAAAGTATATGAGTATGAATGAGAAAGATTAAGCCCATGCTATGTATGTCAAAGAAATAAAAAGAATTAAAGTAAGGAGATATTAAAGGATAAACGTAGGTCCTGAAGCAGTTACTTTTGAGCTTTAGTTTGACCTATCAAATGAATGAGTTAAATCACGAGATTTGGCAGAATTATAGTGCACATCCCAAGCTTCAAAATGAGTGGTAAATCACCTCATTTGGATGTGTATACAAAGAGATATGAGTTTTCAAAGTGAAGGCAGAGAATCTGGAGAGTCCAGATTTTACCAAACGAATAGTAATCTTAATCCAATAAACTATACATTTTCAGTAAGGATGAGTTCAGTTGAATATTTTTTCCTTAAAGAGCATTGAAAGAGATTTCCATAGAATTTTGGAACACCTCTATATGATTTTTCTAGAATTAGTTATGATTTTTCAAAGTTGGACCTGTAATCTGGAAACTGGACAGTGAACAGTAATTTTCCGAAAATTAACGTCCAAATTGAAATTTTTAAGCTTAAGACCATCCAAGGTGGTCTGAAATGGTTCTAAATGAATGCTAAGGTATTATATAAGTAAGGTGTGACATGCTCTATTCTTTGTTCAGCTCTGATATAGGTTCGGTATTTCTCTAATATCTCTTAAACCACAAATCTGTTTGAGGTGAAACTTAATTCATATGAAACTAGACTCAGAACACGGTTCATGGACACTAAAATCAACTTCAAAGAGTTTTATATGAGGGCAATATGTTGTTCGAAACATTGAAGTAAGGATTAACACCTTGATTCTGACCTTCAGTCACTGTGATGAAGATAACTTTGTAACTACAATGAATTTTGGGGTGATTCTTGTTTCATTAGAAAGTAGAATCAAAGAACTTTCTAGGGATAGGTCATTTGAAAAAGTTAGAGTTGAATCGGAAGATTTATGATCACTCAAAGTTAACCTTTGTTTTGCTTAAATCAGAATTGGAATTTATTGAGGCAAAGACCAGAAGTTCTACACCGATCGATTAAGCTCTTAAGCAACATGCTACTCAAACATGTTATTGAGTAAAAGCACTAGAAGAAATGAGGAAATGAAAAGCCATTATCAGATGTTACTCGAGCCTAATCAAGCAGCTACATACTCGATCACTTTATCGAGTTCCTGGTACTATCTTTTCAATTCTTCTCTTATATCTTCACATGCATTTCTAAGGTGCTCAAGCTATAATCTATCTTTGAAAATATGAAAGCACAAGTAATCGATAACATTACCGATTAAAGGATAATCGATCAGATATTCAATCACTGATAGAATTGTTTAAGTAAATTATCGATCATTTAATCGATAATTGGTTATCGATAAGCTGTCATAAAAAGGTTCAACTCCCTCTGTCTCATAACAAAAGGTTTATTGATTAGCAAGTTATCGATCACATGATTGATCATCGGTACATCACTCTTAAATCATGGCTCTTTGATCACTGGATCGATAATCAGATTATCGATAATATGATCGATCATCGCACTTGCATATCTACCTTGTTTTTCACATAACGTGATCAATAAATCAGTTCTTTGATTATACAGGATTGAACCTCTTTATTGATCACTTGATCGATCACCTATTCGATTAACCTGTGTTTTCACTGAATATACTTTTGCTTATTGTTTATTGATAAGGTTATCTATCATCTATTTATCGATAATGTGTTCGAAAATTATTGCTTTAAATTCTGCTGTATAACAATTTGTTAATCGATAACCTGATCGATCAACAAGTGTTCGATCACTTGTTCAATCATTGGATAAGTTCATTTCATAATAGATTTCATGATGACTTCGAAATATTTTATCTTTTTATCTTTAAGCTTTTCTCAACCTTCTTTTTACACATAACTCTCTATTAAAAGGATACAAAGGCAAACGTAACTTGAAAAAGTTTATTCTTGCATAAATCATTTAAAGATCACTACATTCATGTTTCATCAATTATCGATCACATGTTCGATCATCATATGATCCATAATCTATTCGATAATTGCATATATCTGCTATATCTTTTCTTCATATAATTAATCGATAATATGATCGATCAAAGGATTATCGTTCAAGGCATCGATTAAGTAAGTTCATCTTACTTTCTGAATATCTGAAGATCTGATGATTGATTCCATGTTTTCCAACTTATTGTTTCAAAAATTATCATATACTTATCACTTGATCCGAGGAAGATTATTTCAGGTAAAGAGCCACAATGAATTTATGATGTGAAGAATCGACTTTTGTCAGAAGCTTCCAACGGCTAGTTTCAACGATCATATTTTTCAAGCCAAACGGGAAGAAAATGCTCAACGGTCAAGTACCCAATATCATCAATAAATAGAAGAGAATTCAAAACAAGAAAAAGAAGAAGAGTCTGAGCTTACAACATCAAATGCTAAAATGCCAAATCAACATATTCTCATTTAGAGCTCCGAAAGAAAACTCCGTGTCTCTGTACTTCATAGATTAAAACTTATGTATTCGTAAGATAGAGAGGAGAGTTTCCCAGACGTGCTTAAGATTCATCTATCACTTCTTTGAGAGAAGAAATATTCAATCTTCATTATCATTATTAGATTGTATCCTTATGGTGTGTAAGGGGGAGTATTTTCCTCAATGTGAGGTTGCTGCTGAATAGACTGCTTAGTCTAAGAATTGTAAGTGGCGTCACAAGTCCCCGGATCAAACTTGTGGTTGTAGTGGTTCTCAAGTACCCGTGTTAAACTTGAGGGAGATAGTCGATTGAAAATCTCAGGGGGAGCCTGGGGACTGGACGTAGGTCAATGAGGACCGAACCAGGATAAATCACAGTTTGCATCTTCTCTTCCCTTACCATTTTATATTTTCAGCTAAACCATTTTACTACTATGATTATGCTTATGTCGATTCAATGTTTTTATACTCAGAATTTCTTATGAATTTTATTACATTGTGAAAAGGTTTTTAATTTTAATTAACACCCAATTCACCCCACCTTTTGGGTGATCAACCATTCTTACAACAAGTAATAATTCAAATGATAAGAGTTAAGGAAGGAAAGGGACAATGTTAAGGACGAAACCTCTTTAAACTCTTGTAGGAGAAGTGTAACATCCAGACTTTTAGGCCTAGAAGCATCCAAAGTAGTCTGAATTGGATAGGCTACCAGACCCTTTTTGAGCAGAAGTCCCAAAGATGAGAAAAGAAGTCAAAGCAGTTTCAGGGACTAAACTGTAAAGTAAAAGTTTTTCAGGGGCTTCAGTATAATCAAGGTCAGAGACTCCAGTAAAGTCTCGAAGGCCTAGAGAGAGAAAAGAGACTAGATATAGGCCAAAGGTTAAGTTAGAAGCCTCAAAGAGAGGATTATACGAAGTTAAGTCTAAGCAGGGACTAAATTGTAAATTCAAAAAGTTATGACCAGCAAGGGCAAAAATGGAAAAGTGTACAGAAAATTCCAAGAAAATCCCAAAAAATAGGAAATAATATTCTAAGACTCTTCTATGAAGAGAAAAGACGAAAATTGTCACACCTTACTATTATATTGACTTAGGTTCCTTTCAAAATTATTTTTAATCACATTGGATGGTCTTGGACTCACTTTTTACCACAAAAACGCTAATTTTCGGATTTTTACTGTTTATCGAGTAAAAATCCAGTTTTTCTGGCCCAACTTCAAAACTTCATAACTTATTCTACAAAACTCCAATTGGGGTGGTTCAAAATTCTACTTAAAACTATTTAAGTTATTCTTTAATGAAAAATAATCTCAAGGGCCAATTATTTATGAAAACGTGTCAGGTTTTTGTGGAACACTGTTCTGTCCAGTGCCAAAATTTCTTTTTCCCAGATTCTTTCCTTTAACTTTGGAAATTCACTAAAAATCGTATACTTGTCCATTTTTAACGTATTAGCTATCAATTTGAAGCTCAGGACGTTATCTTTCATCATGCCAAATTTCATAATTAAAATCATTTGGGAGCATAGTCAAAAAGTCACGTGAACCAGTCAGTGTCAGTGTATTTCCAGCACTGTTAGTTTAATATTTACCTAACCAAAATGAGCTCACGAATTTTGTGGCTAAACCCCACATATTAGCCTTCAATCTGCAGCTTCCCCTTGGAGGATTCAGGTCCTAGAATGTTATATTATTTTTGGGGGATGAGATTTTTGAAAATCCCAGTAGCAAATTAACCAACTATAACACCAAGCAAGCATCATTATTATGCATGATCATATTAGCTACTATTGGTGAACTAACATGCTTATCATTTGGCAAACTCAAACATGCAAAGGCCAAAGCAAGATACTATAAAGAGCAGCCACATAACAATCAAGAAAGCTCAACCACAATAATAGTAATTAACCATACAATAATCAACAATGCTAGTTAGTGGTAGCAACTAGGTTTAACTTACTACCTTGATCCAAAAGTCTTAGCCTTTCTTCCTTCTCCTCTTTCCCTTGGCAAATATCAAACCCTAACCATGTGATCCAATAAAAAGGGCAGCCATAATCATTATTCAACCATGAAAAAGTAAGAGCACAAATCAAAATGATTTTTGAACCATAAAGCTCCCTCCTTTGTTCACTATTTTTGTACTTGGTTCTTTTAACCCTAAAAATCACTCCTTGACTTGTTCCTACATGGATTTTCATGTAGATTCCAAAAATGGGCTTAGATTTATGAAAATAAAATTTCTTCTTCCAGCCACACCTTGACCGAACCACTAGAGGTTTTGACCCAAAATTTTTAGCTTTGCTTTAAAGCTTCCAACACTTGTTTCTTTTAGTCTACCCTACACCATTCCTCATTTTAAGCATCATAGAAGCTTTAAAACAATGAAAAGCTCATCCTAGGGTCCAGTTATTTACTTGGCCAAAAAGAACTCTCACAACAACAACCATGAAAAATGCTTTAAAACCACTTAAACTCACTTGCAAACACTAGGATGTAGCTTGTGTTGTTGTGTCTTAGCATGTGTGATGATCAAAACTTCATTCCCCTTTTTATTAATCAGTTTGGTTCACATTGAGAGAAGGAGGAGATAGATTTTTATCCATAAAAAGGAAAGAAAACAAAGTAAGAACACTTCTAGAACCAAGATCTAACCTTGAAACTTTGCTTGGATGATCAAAGGTGCTCCCTTTCTCCTTGTTTCCTCTCAAACTCTCTCTTTTTCTCTATTTTTCTCCCTTGGACGAAATGAGCATTTGAAAATGGGGAGGGAAGAGCTGATTAATGGCTCAAAATATCTCAACCACCCTCTTTAATGATAATCCAAGTGTCATTACCCTACTAAGTCTTGATTCCTCTTTCCTAATTAATATAATTCCAAAAGAAATTATTTACTCAAGTCAAAATCCTCTCCATTTATGGAATGACACTTGGCTAGTTCAAATCTTCTCCTTCAAGAGCTTGACACATGGCTCAATAGGATCTCTTGGATTTGCAAGACACCAATCTTGCTTTGTCGGTATACTTTAGGCTTTGAGTTTTACTTCTTTTCTATAATTACAGTAACTTAGTCTCTGTAATTATTTTCTGTCAGATCCTTAATTTATTCTCCTCATTATTATCTTCCCAAATTGCCCTCTTTGTCTCAAAATTAATTTCCTAATATTTAAATAAAAAAGGAAAATTAATTTCCTTCTCTTTAGGGATTTTTTCACTTTTTATCATTATTTGGAAAAATCTTGGACACTTGAGGGTCTCCATTTAATTCCATAATTTCTTATAATTCCTTGGGATCTCATAGAAATTTTATTGGGATTTTATTCCTCCTAAAATATTTATTTGGAATTTCCCAAATAAAATCCCTTAATTACCGTGAATCACCCTTAAATTCTCTCATAATTTCTCTAAGGGTAATTTGGTCATAAAACCAACTTTATAATTTCATATAACTCTCAAAAGATATTATTCCTATTTTTCCTTAATTTTCCAAGGCTAGAAAATATTTTTCCTTATTTACATTTGACCAATTTTCCTTAACTGGTCAATTTCCTATAATTGGTTTGGAAAATTACTGTAATTATTTTCCACCAAAATCCTTTGACTTTTCCTTATCATTTTTTAATCCTCAATAATTTGAAAATATTTTTTATCTCTAATTATCATAATGCTAGATGTGACAAAAATACCCCTGAGATAGCTTAAATGAAATTTATGAGGTTATGGCCAGTAAAAAGTACATTGTTTGAGGTAATTATTTAAAATAGCAAGAGACCTCAAAAATGTATGTAAAAATGAGGATTAATTGGTTGAAAGGTTATACTAATTTATAAAATTAGTCCCGCAACCAAAAGGCTAGTGGAATGGCTTTAATAAATCAAAGAGCAGGTTATACCGACAAAAGGGTATTTTAGTAAATGATTTTTATACAAGGCTTAGAGGAAGTGTTATGGCTTGAGAAAATTTATAGATACTCTCTAGAATGAAGGAGAATTTATGGAGTAGACAGAAGAATTTTGTGAACCCCGGAAGGCCATAAAGAAAGTCGGAGAAATGTGGGCCAAGTAAAATAGGAGGAAACTTAAGGGCTAAGTTTAGATCCGACGGTTATGATCTAATCTTCCTTCTCCTCCACCATTTTTACGACACGTGGCCTCTTCTAGAAGCATGATGCAAGGATGATGTAATAAGGTGATGCAATGATGATGCAAAAGTCCACTTGAGCTTCCAAAATTGCCCTTACTCCTTCTTTTAGCTACCAAGGGCATTTTCGTCCATTCAAGCCAACTTTTTGGCTATAAATAGGCACTCTTCTTCCCCCCAATTCGTCCAAGCTGATGAACACTAGGGGAAACTCTACTTCCCTTGCATCTAGAGAGAGAAAGAGCTATTTCTAGTGAGAGAAAGTCCACCTAAGTTCAAGCTTCAAGATCAAGGTACGTGGTGGCCGTAACATCTGATTTGATACCTATTTCAAATTAGTTACTGTATGTGTCTAATTCTGAAATTTTGCATGCTTAAAGTACACTCTGTAAGCTTTAAATCCATAGGTAGAACACTTCATTTGGATATGTGTACGATTTATGGTGATTTTTCAAAGTTAGGGTTTGAAATCTGGAAACAGTGTTGAACTTTTGGAAGAGTTTCGAGTTCTGTACAATTCCGATACTGTTTGGCATAGAATTGGTTTTTGAAACTATTTTTCAATTTAACTTAAGGAGATTTCAGTGAGACTTGGAAGCACTCAATTTGGATTTTGCTAGATTTAATTATGAATTTTCAAAGTTGAGCAAAAATTCTAGAGTTTCTGCGTGAACAGTAGCTGCGAACCAAAATTTCCAGATTTGGTATTCTTGAATCTAAAGCCATCTAAAGTGGTTCTAATTGATAGGAAATGGATCTTAAGGATGGGAAATGATGAGATTTATATTAGAAAAGTTAGAAAGAAAACCCTAAGAGCAAGAGAAAGGGGTTGAGGTTCAAGAGAGCTAGTCTTGAACTTTATGTAATCAAGTGGTCCTAATAGATTGTATGATCAATGTGACTATGTTTAGGACCTTTGAAACATCCAAGAGGACATTTGATGATGTTGACCGAAGGCCCACTTGGTTGGAAAGTCAAGGGAGTCAAAGGAAAGTAAGAGGAAAGCTTAAGGTGCAAGGTAGTGAACTTACCTATTATCATTGCTTGATATGGTATGCTTGTGTGTTGCCGTGTACCTGTTATTTACATGTTGTTGTGACATGTTTTAGCTACTGTAATTGCTATTCATGATGAGTAGATTATGTTTCCATGGCCATGCATCAAGAAGTTAGCTTTGAGCATGCTAGTATGTCACTAATTAACAAGACAATAAACAAGTTGCGAGTAGTGCATGAGCATCCATCTAGCATGATTAATATGGTATTGTTTACTACTGAGATTCCCCCGAATCTCACCCCTCCCTAACCAACCATTTAGGTCAATCAATGATGGGCACTAATGGCATGAGAAGTAAGGAGAAGAAGTGGAGAATTATTGATGCTAATGATTGATATTAATATTTAATGTATAATTCTCCTATGTTATAATTATGTTGTGAATGCCATGTATTTAATTATAAAGCTTATGGTATGCATAGGAATGTATGAGCATGAATGGGAAAAAGTTAGCCCATGTTAGATATGCCAAAGAAATAAAAGGAATTAAAGTAAAGAGATGTTAAGGGATAAAACATAGGTCCTAAAGCAGTTAGTTTTGAGCTTCAGTTTGACCTATCAAATGAATGAGTTAAGTCACAAGATTTGGCAGACTCATAGTACACATTTCAAGCTTTAAAACGAGAGGTAAATTGCCTTGTTTGTATGTGTATATGAAGTGATATGAATTTTCAAAGTTAAGGCGCAGAATCTGGAAACTCCAAATTTTACCAAACAAATAGTAATCTTAATCCAATAAACTGCACGTTTTCAGTGAGGATAAGTTCAGTTGAATATTTTTCCCTTAAAGAGAATTGAAAGAGCTTTTCGTAGAATTTTGGAACACCTTGATACAATTTTTCTAGAATTAGTTATGATTTTTCAAAGTTGGACCTGTAATCTGAAAACTAGACAGTGAACAGTAATTTTTCGAAAATTAACGTCCAAATTGAAAATTTTAACTGTAAGACCATCCAATATAGTCTGAAATGGTTCTAAATGACTGCTAAGGTACTGTATAAGTAAGGTGTGACAGGTACTTCATGGTCAGGACTTTCCTCATATGCAATCTCTACCAGGGTACATTCCTCGAATACCATATCCCTATCAAAGGGAGCCTCTCCACTAGATTATTCAATCGTAAAGGCAGTGGCATCTGTCACACCCTGATAATTTTATTCTAACTGATGAATGATTTGTGACTGACTAAGGCCAAGTAGTATAGTAGACTGGTAGAGGATCCAGGTTATGAGGAAAAATCAGGATAGGGACATAACGGTCATTTCTGAAAAGATCAGTTAAGAAAGGGCAGTATTGGAAATAATGTCCAAATTTCCTGAAAACTCCCAGAAAATCATGAAAAATAGAAAGGAGGTTACAGAATAATGTTTGAGGCTTAGAAGATGAATATGAGATTAAAAATAATTTATCAGGAAATTATTTGTAATTATTGGAATTTTTGGTTAATTAAGGAAAATTAGCCAATTTCCATTATTTAAAATATATAGAGGCCTCAAAAATTCAAGGAAAAATATGGATAAATTATGTGACATATTATCCTAATTTATAAAATTATTTCCCACCTTTGGATGTACAGAGGTTAGCTTAAAGAATATTTACTACCGAATTATTATCGGTAGAATAGTGATTTTTGACAGAATAAAATTTAGAAAATTATAGAGGGAGATAGAACTTGAGAAAAATCATGGATTACCCTTGGAATAAGGGGAATTTAATGAGGTGTTGAAATCGAAATTTTGTGACAGTAAATTGGACAGGATTGTTGGAAAATCGGGCCGGAAATACACAAATAATCAGTGGATTGCACTGATTATTGGATGAGTCATATTTTTTCCAATATTAAGAGCAATAATTCGGCCAAAATTAGAAGGAGAGGACAAAGTTGGAATTTTCCACATTGTTCAAAGGCATAAAGGGAAATAAGAGACAAAACAATAAAATAATATTTATTTTCCACATGAAAATCACATGGTGATTAGGTGTCCCTACATGTGTCACTTTCTTATGGTGTGTGCCCTAAGATTTGTCCATGTGTAAAGTAGAAAAAAATGGACGGTCGAGATCGCATCTTTTTCCCGAAGGGCATTTTCGGCATTTTGAAATATCAAGGCCTATAAATACCCCCCTTCCATGAACAAATTCGGCCAAGGTGGTTTGTTGGGAGAGAATTTTGTGTTCTTGAGTTCTAGGAGAGAGAAAGGAAGAAAGAAGAGAGAGAAAGAGAGACAGCAAGCTTAAACACCTCTAATCGCCGATTAAGCGCTAATTAAGGTATGTTTATCTCCCTAAGTGTTAATTACTTTTAGTTGATTATTTATTTGAGGAAGATTAGGATTAATTGCCTTGATTAATTATGGTTTAGTGATAGCTAAGATTAGTCATGATATTTGATTAAGGATTAGTAAGTGATTAAGGTTAGCTACCCTAATTAATTAGTGATTAGTTATGCTAATTGAAGGATGTTTAATTATGATTAGTCATGTTGATTAAGGAATGATTAAAGCTTGATCATATTGATTAGAGAATGATTAATGATTAATCATGTTAAATAAGGATTGATTAAAGCTTAATCATATTAGAGAATGATTAATGATTAATCATGTTGATTAAGGAATAATTAATGGTTAATCATGTTGATTAGAGAATGATTAATGGGTAATCCAAAAAGGGATTAGTGATTTAATCTTAGAGGATTATGACTATGTGACTTGAGGACCTTAATTAAATATTGGATTAAGGATTAAGGGTTAGTGATTAACCAAGAAAGCATGATTAATCATGGATTAAGGAAGAATTCCAAGACCTTAATTGAGGATTAAGGCTTGGTCAAACCAAGGTCAAAGGTCTAGGAAAGGTATACAGAAATTATAAATTGAAAGATACAAGGGTAGCATTATATTGAGAAAGAATGGTATACTGGATATGGAATTTACCATACCCTTACTATATGGTTGATAGGCAATTCTTCTGGAAACCTAGGAGGATCTCCAGCAAGGGATCAAGGAGGAAACGTTAAGCAAGGAATTGAGGTAGCGTGAACTGCAATTATTTTGTTGATCTGCATTTGGTGTATCTGCTATGTGTTTATGTGCCATGAGAATGTTATGTACAGATGATGTGAACTCCTTGCAATGTATGCCTTGGCTCTTGCATGATTGAGTTTTGACCAGAATGATTATATGCTCCATGATATGATGACATGGATACAGAATGATTATGGCATGGCATAAAGACTAGAAATGTTATTATACTGCATGTAGCATGACATCTTATGCATGTTGACTTGATGGTTGTATGTTCAATGCTACTGGGATTTCTATGAAATCTCATTCCTCCTATAACATGATATCCTAGGTGCCACTACTGCCAAGGAGAAGGGAAAGGAAATAGTCATGGCTTGAGGAAGTTATGAATTATGTAATGTATTATACGGTTTTGAACCTTTCTCTTTCAAGCCATGTAAGCATACTATGTTCATAAATACATGATATGATACCCTTTTTGGAATGTATATTAATGATAGAGTAGCTTTATAAGTGATTATGGTATGATTATAGTGAAAAACGAAATGCTGTCAAAATTAGTGAAAAAGGGGATAAAAATGGTCTAGATTTGACCAAACTTTGACCAACGAAGACCCTGGTCAAATGGTTGACTTTTTCCCTGAAATTTGGTATGCGAATAGATCTTATTTTTCCCTTTAAAATAAGTGGTAAAGCGCCACAATCGGAGCTCTGTGTAAGAAGTTATGCCTTTCCGAAGTTAGGCAAAAATCCTGGAAAATAGAAAAATGACCAAATGAACAGTACTTTTCGAAATTGAAAACGAATGCGTTTCTGATTAAAGCGGAACCTGAGGTCATTTTTCCTTGATAGATGATGTTGAGAGCTTGAGTGAGACTTGGAACGACCTCGTTTCGATTTTTCTAGAATTAGTTATGATTTTTCAAAGTTATGCCAAGTTTAAGGTTACGGTGAATAGTAATGCGGGAAAAGAAATTTTCAAATTCAGGTTTTTCAACCCGGTAACCTTAGTTTGCGCTTCCGAGTGTCTTAACTTGGCACAATATAAGGTCGTAAACGTAAGGTGTTACATTTATGGTATCAGAGCATATGGTTCTGGCACACAGAACAAATTTTGATATTTTGTATGCTCTGCATTTTAAGGAAAGCATGTGATAGTGCTTATTAATGAGTTCATTTGGTCATTAGGATTACAGAAAAGCTCAGGTAATGGCTGTTTGTAGTGGAAGTGGAAAATCCGGAGAGACCATTAGCAAGGTCATGCCCGGTGAGCAATATCCATGGTGGTATGATGAGACATGGTGGTACGAGGATATTGAGAGGTATAGAGAGCTTAGCACCAAATCCCCAGCTACTCAGGTAGATTACTTCGGTTTCAAGGGGAAGGCTCTAGAGAAAGACATTGCCACTGTTGCCTCTAACGATATAGCTCCAGTTGTTAAGATGCCTACTAAGGATGAAGCAGGTCCAAGTAAAATCCCTATACCTGAAATTAAGAAAGAGTTCCAGTGCCTCCCTCAGCTAGTTCAAGAGTTCCAGTTTAGAAGCCGTTTTATTAAGCCATATGAGCACCAGGAAGCTGATGTATACTTAAGGTTCTTAGAGGACATTAAGAGCCTTTATTATTGGGTGACTAGAGAGGATCATACTTGGGAAATGAAGATTGGATCCTAGCCCTGTTCCATGTAATCCCCAAGACATGGAAATGGAATGAAGGAATCAATGAGATATGTAATCGCCTAACCAGATGCACTTTCCTGGAGATGGTCGACGCCATAGAGACCTTTGTATGGGCTACTTTTCCATGAGCTGGTCATGGTCAATGCTAGACTGATGATGTATATAGTGTAAATAGTTTTGGACTGTATATAAGTTAGGCTAACTGCTAAAAACTCTGTGTAACCCTTGTGTTGCTGTACAAATGTTTGTTATATAAATAAGAAGGGTATGTTTATATGATAAATGATTAAAGAGTTCCTTTATTCTCCCATAGTTAATTAAAGAACAAGCGAAATGGTGAGAACACGGAGAGGAGCAAGAAACACTCCTGAGGAACCACATAGAGATCCTATCCAGCAAGTAATGAATAGGCTGGATGAGCAACAACGAGTCGTACAGCAACTACAAGAGGCACAGTTACGGCAGCAAGAAGAGAGAGACGCTGTTATAGCAGCAGCGGTAGCAGCAGCGATTGCTCAGTTACGACAACCTGAGCAAATGCAAGCTGAAGCGACCCCACAAGTCCAACGGCAAGTACCTGAAGAGCAAGCAGGAGTGGCTGAAAATCAAGAAGATATTCAGCAGTGGATTACGAAATTTTGCAAGCATAATCCACCAGAGTTCAAGGGTTCATTAGAACCACAAATAGCTGAAGATTGGATTACCCGACTGGAGAAGATCTTTCGGGTAATGGGATGTTCATCTGAGATTAAAGCTCAGATGGCAATTTATAAGCTAGAAAAAGAAGCAGATCAGTGGTGGAACAACACTGAGTTGGTACTGCAAGCCAACAACACCCCAATAACATGGGAGGTGTTCAAAGAAAGATTCTATCAGAAGTACTTTCCCCGATCAGCACAGGATAAAATGGAAGCTGAATTCCTAGTGTTGCAGCAGGGGAATAATGAAACTTTTGATGACTACTTAGCAAGCACATTCGGCTGTCCCGTTATTCTGCTTATTTAAAACGTCTCAATGATGAACGGTGGAATACGGAGAAGCTGGTCAGAGGATTAAAGCCAACGCTAAGAGAGGTCGTGGCGCCTCAGCAGATCGAGAGTTTTAACAAGGCAGTAGAAGTCTGCCGTATTACTGAAGCAAGTCAGAATCATCGAGGAATGATGCCGATAGCTTTGAAAGCTGAGAGACCCCCATCGAGGCCGAATCAAGAAGGAACCTCTTATGTTAATAAAAAGAGGAAGAGGCCTGGCTTTGGCAGAAAGATGAGAAGAGGGAGCAGACGACCTGAAGGGTTTGATATCACACGAAGGGCCAAGGAATGTGAGAAGTGTGGCAAGAATCATGGCGACAGGCCATGTTTATTTGGCCAGAACGTGTGCTATAGATGTGGGAGACCAGGACACTTTTCAAAGGAATGCCCACAAGGGGCAAGGGACGAGACAGCAGACCCAAGGCAGGGTGTTTGCCCTTACACAGGAAGAGGCCCGTAAGTCACCTGACATGATCCAAGGTACGATCACTGTTAATGATTGCCTTGTGTATGCCATGTTTGACTCAGGTGCTAGCCATTCCTTTATATCACATGATTGTGTTGGGCGATTGGGTTTGACTGTTGATACCTTGCCATATGATATTGTTGTTTCTACTCCCACTAGTCCTAAAGTTGTGACTTCTAAAGCATGCCTGAATTGTGTGGTCTGTTATCAGCATTGTTGCACTATCATTGACTTGATATGCATGCCTTTTCGTGACATTGAGGTGATAATTGGTTTGAATTGGTTATCTGCCAATAACATACTTCTAGATTGTGGTAAGAAAACGTTAGTATTACCCTCTAAGGAAGAAATCCCTAGAAAAGAAGTAAGTCTAAATTTTATAACTGAAGCCGAAGCGAGTAGATGCTTACGGCACGGATGTCAAGGATATTTGTATTCTTCTCAATTCGAGCAGAGGCAGAAGAAGGAATTGAAGAAATACCGATAGTGAAAGACTTCCCAGAGGTATTTCCAACAGAGATCAGTGGACTTCCGCCAGAGCGAGAAGTGGAGTTCACGATTGATCTTGTACCAGGGACAAAACCAATATCCAAAGCTCCATATCGAATGGCTCCCAACGAAATGGTTGAGCTAAAGAGACAAATTGAGGAGCTGTTGGAGAAGGGTTTTATAAGACCAAGTGTATCTCCCTGGGGTGCTCCAGTACTCTTTGTGAAAAAGAAAGACGGTAGTCTAAGGCTATGCATTGACTATCGAGAGCTAAACAAGGTGACGATAAAGAATAAATACCCTCTGCCGCGAATTGATGATCTGTTAGACCAACTGGCAGGAGCAACGGTGTTTTCCAAGATCGATCTACGATCGGGATATCATCAGCTGCGGATAAAGACAGAAGATGTTTCGAAGACTGCATTTAGGACCCGATACGGACACTATGAGTTCTTAGTGATGCCGTTTGGATTGACAAATGCACCTGCTATTTTCATGGACTACATGAACCGGATTTTTAGACCATACTTAGATCTGTTTGTAGTAGTTTTTATTGATGACATACTAGTGTACTCCAAAACTCAAGAAGAGCATGAGCAGCACTTGAGAATTGTGCTGAGTACACTGAAGGAGAAACAACTCTACGCCAAGCTCAGTAAATGTGAGTTTTGGTTAAAGGAAGTTAAATTCCTAGGCCATGTGATTAACCATGAAGGTGTGGCCGTAGATCCCAGTAAAGTTGAATCAGTACTGAACTGGGAGCAGCCTAAGACAGTGACAGAGATACGAAGTTTCTTAGGGCTGGCAGGTTACTATAGGAGATTTATCCAGGACTTTTCTAGAATTGCCCAAGCGCTGACAAAGCTAACCAGGAAGAACCAGCAGTTCTTGTGGGACGAGAAATGTGAGGCAAGTTTTCAAGAGCTGAAGCGAAGGCTAACCTCTACCCCAGTACTAGTTATCCCCGATCCAACACTACCATATGTAGTGTACACAGATGCTAGCAAACAAGGATTGGGATGTGTACTGATGCAGCAGGGAAGAGTTGTTGCCTACGCCTCGCGCCAATTAAAACCTCACGAAGAAAATTACCCCACTCATGACCTGGAGCTTGCAGCGATAGTGTATGCCTTGAAGATATGGAGGCATTATTTGTATGGGGCAACTATAGAATTGTTCTATGATCACAAGAGTCTCAAGTACCTGCAAGACCAGAAAGAACTTAACATGAGACAAAGGAGATGGATGGAGTTGTTGAAAGATTATGACTATCAGATCAAGTACCATCCGGGAAAAGCCAATGTAGTGGCTGATGCTCTGAGCAGAAAAGTGGTGCAAGTAGCTACCCTCATGATCAAAGAGGGTGATCTGTTAGAAGATATAAGAGATTGGGGTCCTATTTATCACATGCAGTTAACAGCAGATGATGTGGCTAATGAGCCATTAGTGCAGAGAACAACTGTTGATGTGATAAGACAAATTAAAGAAGCTCAAAGAGGGGATTTAGCAAAGACCCTTCGAGCTAAAGTCTTGAGCAATGAGACAAAAGATTTTGAGATCTCAACAGAGGGAGTAATAGAATTCAGAGGAAGATCGTATGTTCCTCCTGTAGATGATCTCAAGAAGATGAGGCACATAAAAGCAAATATACGATTCATCCAGGAATGACCAAGATGTATCAAGACATCAAGTCATTGTTTTGGTGGCCTGGTATGAAACGAGATGTCACTGAGTATGTGACAAAGTGCCTTACATGCCAAAAGGTGAAGACGGAACACCAGAAGCCGTCAGGATTTTTACAACCCCTTAGTATTCCTGAATGGAAGTGGGACAGTATCTCTATGGACTTCATAGTAGGACTACCTCGTACGTCGTCAGGATACGATGCAATATGGGTCATAGTTGATAGACTGACGAAGTCGGCCCATTTCTTGGCGATTAATGTTAAATATTCGCCAGAGAAGTTAGCGAGGTTATACATTAAAGAGATCGTAAGATTACATGGGGTTCCAGAGTACATTGTGTCTGACAGGGATCCAAGATTCATGTCGAGATTCTGGAAAGCAGTGCAAGAAGCCATGGGCACGGTACTGAGTTTCAGTACAGCTTATCATCCGCAAACGGACGGACAAACAGAACGAACGATACAGACACTAGAAGATATGCTGAGAGGTGCGTTTTGGATTTCAAAGGAAGCTGGGATGAATATCTGCCTTTGGCAGAATTCGCGTACAACAACAGTTACCATTCCAGTATCCAGATGGCACCATACGAGGCATTGTACGGGAGAAAGTGCAGATCCCCGCTTTGTTGGGCAGAACTCGGAGAGAGAAAAATTTGGGGTCCAGATATAGTAGATCGTACCTCTGAACAGATTAAACAGATCAAACAGAGGCTACTCACGGCTCAAAGCAGACAGAAGAGCTACGCCGACAGTAGGAGAAAGCCGTTAGAGTTCGAGGTTGGAGACCATGTCTTCCTGAAGGTATCTCCAACTACCGGAGTAGGACGATCTATTAAGGCGAGAAAGCTGACGCCTAAATATGTGGGACCATTCCAAATACTCTCAAAGGTAGGACCTGTAGCCTATCGACTGGCCTTACCCCGAACTTAAGTCAGTTGCACAACGTCTTCCATGTTTCCCAGTTGAAGAAGTACAATCCGGATCCAGAACATGTGCTAGAATATGATCAGATTGAGCTAAAGAACAATCTGACATTTGAAGTAAGACCAGAACGCATAGTGGATCGGAAAGTCAAGCAGCTGAGGAACAAAGGAATCCCTTTGGTCAAAGTGATTTGGAAAGATCTAAATCAAGAAGAAGCCACGTGGGAAAAGGAGGACGAGATGAGGAGCAAGTATCCAGAGCTCTTCACATAAGGTATGTGTTAAAATTTCGAGGACGAAATTTATTTTTAGGGGGGAAGAAATGTCACACCCTGATAATTTTATTCTAACTGATGAATGATTTGTGACTGACTAAGGCCAAGTAGTATAGTAGACTGGTAGAGGATCCAGGTTATGAGGAAAAATCAGGATAGGGACATAACGGTCATTTCTGAAAAGATCAGTTAAGAAAGGGCAGTATTGGAAATAATGTCCAAATTTCCTGAAAATTCCCAGAAAATCATGAAAAATAGAAAGGAGGTTACAGAATAATGTTTGAGGCTTAGAAGATGAATATGAGATTAAAAATAATTTATCAGGAAATTATTTGTAATTATTGGAATTTTTGGTTAATTAAGGAAAATTAGCCAATTTCCATTATTTAAAATATATAGAGGCCTCAAAAATTCAAGGAAAAATATGGATAAATTATGTGACATATTATCCTAATTTATAAAATTATTTCCCACCTTTGGATGTACAGAGGTTAGCTTAAAGAATATTTACTACCGAATTATTATCGGTAGAATAGTGATTTTTGACAGAATAAAATTTAGAAAATTATAGAGGGAGATAGAACTTGAGAAAAATCATGGATTACCCTTGGAATAAGGGGAATTTAATGAGGTGTTGAAATCGAAATTTTGTGACAGTAAATTGGACAGGATTGTTGGAAAATCGGGCCGGAAATACACAAATAATCAGTGGATTGCACTGATTATTGGATGAGTCATATTTTTTCCAATATTAAGAGCAATAATTCGGCCAAAATTAGAAGGAGAGGACAAAGTTGGAATTTTCCACATTGTTCAAGGGCATAAAGGGAAATAAGAGACAAAACAATAAAATAATATTTATTTTCCACATGAAAATCACATGGTGATTAGGTGTCCCTACATGTGTCACTTTCTTATGGTGTGTGCCCTAAGATTTGTCCATGTGTAAAGTAGAAAAAAATGGACGGCCGAGATCGCATCTTTTTCCCGAAGGGCATTTTCGGCATTTTGAAATATCAAGGCCTATAAATACCCCCCTTCCATGAACAAATTCGGCCAAGGTGGTTTGTTGGGAGAGAATTTTGTGTTCTTGAGTTCTAGGAGAGAGAAAGGAAGAAAGAAGAGAGAGAAAGAGAGACAGCAAGCTTAAACACCTCTAATCGCCGATTAAGCGCTAATTAAGGTATGTTTATCTCCCTAAGTGTTAATTACTTTTAGTTGATTATTTATTTGAGGAAGATTAGGATTAATTGCCTTGATTAATTATGGTTTAGTGATAGCTAAGATTAGTCATGATATTTGATTAAGGATTAGTAAGTGATTAAGGTTAGCTACCCTAATTAATTAGTGATTAGTTATGCTAATTGAAGGATGTTTAATTATGATTAGTCATGTTGATTAAGGAATGATTAAAGCTTGATCATATTGATTAGAGAATGATTAATGATTAATCATGTTAAATAAGGATTGATTAAAGCTTAATCATATTAGAGAATGATTAATGATTAATCATGTTGATTAAGGAATAATTAATGGTTAATCATGTTGATTAGAGAATGATTAATGGGTAATCCAAAAAGGGATTAGTGATTTAATCTTAGAGGATTATGACTATGTGACTTGAGGACCTTAATTAAATATTGGATTAAGGATTAAGGGTTAGTGATTAACCAAGAAAGCATGATTAATCATGGATTAAGGAAGAATTCCAAGACCTTAATTGAGGATTAAGGCTTGGTCAAACCAAGGTCAAAGGTCTAGGAAAGGTATACAGAAATTATAAATTGAAAGATACAAGGGTAGCATTATATTGAGAAAGAATGGTATACTGGATATGGAATTTACCATACCCTTACTATATGGTTGATAGGCAATTCTTCTGGAAACCTAGGAGGATCTCCAGCAAGGGATCAAGGAGGAAACGTTAAGCAAGGAATTGAGGTAGCGTGAACTGCAATTATTTTGTTGATCTGCATTTGGTGTATCTGCTATGTGCGTTTATGTGCCATGAGAATGTTATGTACAGATGATGTGAACTCCTTGCAATGTATGCCTTGGCTCTTGCATGATTGAGTTTTGACCAGAATGATTATATGCTCCATGATATGATGACATGGATACAGAATGATTATGGCATGGCATAAAGACTAGAAATGTTATTATACTGCATGTAGCATGACATCTTATGCATGTTGACTTGATGGTTGTATGTTCAATGCTACTGGGATTTCTATGAAATCTCATTCCTCCTATAACATGATATCCTAGGTGCCACTACTGCCAAGGAGAAGGGAAAGGAAATAGTCATGGCTTGAGGAAGTTATGAATTATGTAATGTATTATACGGTTTTGAACCTTTCTCTTTCAAGCCATGTAAGCATACTATGTTCATAAATACATGATATGATACCCTTTTGGAATGTATATTAATGATAGAGTAGCTTTATAAGTGATTATGGTATGATTATAGTGAAAAACGAAATGCTGTCAAAATTAGTGAAAAAGGGGATAAAAATGGTCTAGATTTGACCAAACTTTGACCAACGAAGACCCTGGTCAAGTGGTTGACTTTTTCCCTGAAATTTGGTATGCGAATAGATCTTATTTTTCCCTTTAAAATAAGTGGTAAAGCGTCACAATCGGAGCTCTGTGTAAGAAGTTATGCCTTTCCGAAGTTAGGCAAAAATCCTGGAAAATAGAAAAATGACCAAATGAACAGTACTTTTCGAAATTGAAAACGAATGCGTTTCTGATTAAAGCGGAACCTGAGGTCATTTTTCCTTGATAGATGATGTTGAGAGCTTCGAGTGAGACTTGGAACGACCTCGTTTTGATTTTTCTAGAATTAGTTATGATTTTTCAAAGTTATGCCAAGTTTAAGGTTACGGTGAATAGTAATGCGGGAAAAGAAATTTTCAAATTCAGGTTTTTCAACCCGGTAACCTTAGTTTGCGCTTCCGAGTGTCTTAACTTGGCACAATATAAGGTCGTAAACGTAAGGTGTTACAGCATCTATCCATAGGAATCTCATTTCTTAGATTCCTTAATGGCCTAAGTTATGTGGTTGCACACTCTTGGATGCCTTAGGGACATAAAAGAATACTGTTTAGTCCCTGACATTATCATGTATCTAAGCATTATTGGGCTCTAGGTATCACCAAGAACTTGCTTATCTTTCTCTACGCATTAGTTCCTAATGCAACCATCCACTATCATGTTCTTATTCATTTCCTTTCATCCTTATTCTCATGAGGGATCTTGCCTCACTTTACTCTCTCTGACTTTCTTTACCTCTTGACCAATTATTCTTATGGTCAGGTATTGATCTCTATACCCTCATCACATCACACAGCAAACATTTAATCACCTTGCTGTGTGGTATCTAGGTCAGGCACCTAGGTCATCATTGATCCTTCATTTATTATCATCTAATCTCTGTCTCTCTTGGTTCACTATCCCTTAGGGATTTCTACATCTATTCAGGGATTTGAACAAACCTCAAACATATTATCCTGTTACCTTGCCTCTATTGAGATCACATCAATTACTTAAGGTATAGGTTGACATTTGGTTCCCTTGGTAGGGTATTAACTTATACCTCTGATTGGTTTACTATACCTTTAATCGTTCGTTTCTATGGTCATATACTAACCATAAAGTGACCATATTACACAGTAGGCATTGATCATTAAAACATTTCCATTGTGTGAAATTCCAGTCAAGCACCTTTAATCAATCACTTGAGGCTTAGGTTGTTACCCAGCTTCCCTATTAGGGTCTGGACTCCTACCCCTTACTAGCTTACCATACTCTTAGCCGTTACTCTCTAGAGACGTCTTTCAACTTTGACTCATTCCCTAGTCAAGCTCTCTCAGCTCAACCATTTCTCTCCTGAGAGGAGTCCCTTAGCAGTGACTACCTATCTCTCAGACTACTGTCATTCTTTACTTCTCTTCTATGTCTATTTCTCTTGGAAAAACACCTTAATATCTTAACCTCAGCTGGACTAATCCTAGTAACCCATTACTTTTGTAATTTAGGTTTTTTTTCCTCTTACTAGGCTTTGCTTGAACCAATACTTTGAGTATACCTTAGTCAAAACCTCTACCAGGACTTCTATTCTGTTTAAACACTTACAAGAATCTTTATTCTGTTTACATACTTGCCAGAACCTCTGCTCTATTTACATACTTACTAGAACCTCAGCTTTGATACCAAAATGAAACGTCCAACCTTTAACCCCTCAGACTACGTGTTCGTAAGCTTTATGGTTCAAGCAGATGACAACACAAGCCCGTGGATCTAAAATTTCAACATAATTACTCTGGTTACTATTCACTGTTTAAATTCTAGATTATAGGTCCAATTTCAAAAATTCATAACTAAATCCATAAAAATTGTATTGACATGTTCTAAAATTCTACGAAAAGCTATTTTGATGATCTTTAAGGAAAAAATATCCAATTGGACTTGTCCTTTTCCAATTTGTACAGTTTAATCAATAAATATTACTGCTCATTTCATAAAATCTAGAACTTTTAGATTCTATGCCTCAACTATAGAAATTCGTATCTCCTTATGTACACATCCAATTAAGGTGATCTATCTCTCATTTTAAAGCTTGGGATGTGTACTATATGTATGCCAAATCTCATGGCTAAAATCATTATTTGATAGGTTAAACAGGAGCTATAAACTCACTGCTCTAGGACCTACGTTTTATCTCTTAATATCTCTTTACTTTAATTCTTTTTATTTCTTTGGCATACATAACAAGGGCTTACTCTTTCCCATTCATGCTCATACACTTTCATTCATGCCATAAATATTATAATTAATTACATGGCATCATAGGCATCCATAACATAAATTACATAATAGGAGAATTACACATTGAATAATAATATCATTCATTAACATGAACAATTCTCCCCTTTCTTCTCCTTGCTTCTCATACCATTATTGCCCATCATTGGTTGACCTAAATGGTTGGTTGGGGAGGGGTGAGATTTGGGAGAATCTTAGTAGCAAACAATACCATATTAATCATGCTAGATGGATGCTAATGCATTGCACGCAACTTGTTTATTCTCTCGTTAATTAGTGACATATTAGCATGCTTAAAGCTACCTTCTTGATGCATGGCCATGGAGACATAATCTACTCATCATAAATAGCATTTATAGTAGCCAATACATGTCACAACAACATTCAAACATCATGTACAGCAACACACAAGCATAAACATCAAGCAATGATAATAGGTAAGTTCACTACTTTGCACCTCAAGCTTTCCTCTTACTTTTCCTTTGACTTCCTTGACTTTCCAACCATGTGGACAATTGATTAACAACTCCAAACATCCTCTTGGATGTTCTAAAGGTCCTAAACATAGTCACAATAATCATACAATCTATTAGGACCACTAGATTATATAAAGTTCAAGGCTAGCTTTCTTGAATCTCAACCCTTTCTCTTGGTTTTAGGATTTTCTTTCTAGCTTTTCTAACATAAATCTCACCATTTCCCATTCTTAAGATCTATTTCTTGTCAATTAGGACTACTTTAGATGGCCTTAGATTCAAGAAGATCAAATCTAAAAATTTTGCTTCGCGAGTACTGTTCACACAGAAATTGTAGAATTTTTCCTCAACTTTGAAAATTCATACTTAATTCTAGAAAAATCAAAACTGAGTGGTTCCAAGTCTCACTGAAAGCTCCTTAAGTTCTCTTTAAAGGAAAAATAGTTTTAGGAACCAATTCTATGCTGAACAGTACCGAAATTGTATGGAATTTGACACTCTTCCAAAGGTTAAACATTGTTTCCAGATTTCAAACCCTAACTTTGAAAAGTCACCATAAATTGTACACATATCCAAATGAAGTTTTCTACCCATGGATTCAAAGCTTATAGATGCTACAACCATCACATACCTTGATCTTGAAGGTTGAATCTTATTACTTTTTCTTGGCCTTCACCCCTACGTTTTTCTCTCTAAATTTTGGCAGAGTTTTCCCTCTACAAATGGCTACCAAAATGCTCTTCCAAGGTGGGGTATTTATAGCCAAAAGTTTGGCTTGAATGGACCAAAATGCCCTGGGTGGCTAATAGAAAGACTAAGGGCAATCTTGGAATTTCAAGTTAACTTTTACATCATCATATCATCATCCTTATCTCATTCTTCTAGAAGATGCTAGGTGTCACAAATTTAGTGGAGGAGAAGGGAGATTAAATCCTAGCCGTTGGATCAAACTTAATCCTTAAGTTTCCTCCAAATTTACTTGGCCCACGTTGCTCTGGCTTTTTTTATGGCCTTCCGGAGCTTAGAAAATTCTTCTGTTTGCTCCATAAATTCCCTTTAATTCTAGATAGTATCTATGAATTTTCTTAGGCCATAACACTTCCTTTAAGCCTTGCATAAAAATTCATTTACTAAAATACCCTTTTATCGGCATTACCAGCTTTCTATTTATTAAAGCCACTCCACTGGCCTTTTGGTTACGGGACTAATTTTATAAATTAGTACAACCTTTCAACCATTTAATCTCATTTTTGTATACATTTTTTAGGTTTCTTTCTATTTTAAATAATTACCTCAAATCATGTACTTTTTACCGGCCATAACCTTATAAATTCCATTTAAGCTGCCTCAAGGGTATTTTCATTTTTTCTATTCACAGAAGAGCCTTAGAATATTGTTTCCCATTTTCTTGAATTTTCTTGGAATTCTTTGTATACTCTTCTATTTTTACCCCTGTTGGCCATAACTTTTTGAATTTATAGTTTTGTCCCTGCTTGGACTTAACTTCATACAATCCTCTCTTTGAGATTTCTAACTTAACCCTTGGCCTGTATCTAGCCTCTTTTCTCTTTTTCAGCCCTTAAGACTTTAATGGAGCCTGTAGCCTTGATTATACTTGAGCCCTTAAAAACTTTTACTTTACAGGTTAATCCCTGAAACTGCTTTGACTTCCTTTCTCATCTTTGGGACTTCTGCTCAAAAGGAGTCTAGTAGCCTATCCAATTTAGGCTATTTTTGGTACTTCTAGGTCCAAAAGTTTGGATATTACACTGGTCTTCGGCTTGTCCTCCTTTTGTTTGCCTTTGTAAGTTGAGCTCTCTATAGTGTTTTCATCTTCAAGTAAACTTCTTGAGGTACTGGGTCTTATACGTGAGTTGACTCCTCTTCTGGATCAGTTTGTGCTCTTACCCTCTTCATGAGCTCTTTTTCTTTTGAGCTTTTAGACTTGCCAAGTGTCATTGGGGAAAGTGGAGGGCTTCCTACCTCTTGATTACTTTCAGCTCTATTAGTTCTTTCACCTTCAAAGTGAACCTTCCAACTACTTCCTAAGGTAATTGCACTGAGGCATTTTAGGTTGAAAGTAGAATATGTCTACTATGTAAAAGGTCTATGTCACAATCTACTCAGTGTTAGCTAGAGTACTAACTAAAACAACTAGGTGATCTTCAATTCAGAGGAATATCTAGTAATAAGCAAAGATGATTTGCCACTAAAAAAGGAAGAATTGAATGTAAAGCTGAGAGCTCCAAGGGATGGTAACTGCTATACTATCCAAATTGATTCAAAATTTTCTGAAAATTGTTTTTTTAGCAAAAATGAGGAAAGTTGGCTTTGGCATAAATGTCTTACTCACATTAATATGAATCAACTTTCAAAATTAACAAAAAGGGATTTAGTTAATGGTTTATCTAAAATTCAATTTAAACATGATATTGTTTCTGATGCTTGTTAGAAGGGTAAACAAACAAAGTGCTCGTTTAAATCAAAGAAGGCAGTCTCAACTGAAAGACCACTCCAAATGCTTCACATGGATTTGGCTGGTCCACCAAGAGTCAAAAGTTTCAGTGGAAACTTATATACTCTTGTGATAGTTGATGACTATTCGAGATTCACCTGGACTCTATTTCTTTAATATAAAGATGAGACATTTAGTGCATTTATCATTTTTGCTAAAAAGGTCTAAAATAAGAAAGGTACTTCTATTGTGTCAATCAGGACTGACCATATAGGAAAATTTGAGAACAACAAATGTGAGAATACTATGACGAGCATGGGATTAACCAAAAATTCTCAGTACCAAGAACTCCTCAACAGAATGGAGTTGTGGAAAGAAAAAACAGAGTGCTCATAGAAATGGCTAGAGCAATGCTGAATGAAAAAGGGATTGCTCAAGTGTTTTGGGTTGAACTAATGAGCACAGCTTGCTATATTTCTAATAAAGCCTACATCAGAACTTTTCTCGTGAAAACTCCATATGAGTTGTACAAAGGCAGGAAGCCTAACCTAGCTCATCTAAAGATCTTCGGGAGTAAGTACTACATTCACAACAACAACAAAAAAAATCTCGGTAAATTCGATCCTAAAACTGATAAAGGTTTATTTCTCAGTTACTCTAACCGTGGTGAAGCCTATAGAATTTTCAACAAACATACTTTTACTATTAAAGAGTCAATACATGTTGTGTTTGCTAAAACTGAGTTGATTTCAAAACCTCTAGATGATGACACTGAGATTGTTTAAAGTTTTGAAAAACTGAATTTGAACAAACTGTCAAACAAAGTACCCTCATAAGAGTTTTTAGAAAACAAAGATGATTTAAATGAACCTCTTTCTCAAGAAAATCAAGAACAGCCTAAAGCTTGGAGGCATAACAGAAACCATCCTCTGGACTAAGTTACTGGTGAAGTCAATGAATGGGTCAAAACCTGGAGTTCAATAAAGTACATTTCTCTGTATTTATTTCACACATTAAACCAACCAATATTGATAAGGCTCTGTCCGATAAATTTTGGACAATAGCAATGTAGGAAGAGTTGAACCAATTTAAAAGGAATCAAGTTTGGGAATTGGTACCCAGACCTAATGACCATCAAGTCATAGGCACCTAATGGGTATTCAAAAATAAGCTTGATGTATCTACACAAATTGTCAGAAACAAAGCCAAATTGGTAGCTAAAGGCTATAATTAGGAAGAAGGTATTGATTATGAGGAAACATATGTTCAAGTAGCTAGATTGGAAGCCATACGAGTACTCCTAGACTTTACTTGCATAAAAGATTTTAAATTGTATCAAATGGGCATTAAAAGTGCATTTTTGAATGCATATATTATGGAAGAAGTTTTCATTAAACAACCTCCTGGTTTTGAAGATCCTAATTTCCCTGATCATGTTTACAAACTGAAAGAAGCTTTATATGGTTTAAAACAAGCACCCAGAGTTTGGTATGAACGACTTAGCTATTTGTTGATAGAGAAAGGATTTAAAAGAGGCAAAGTTGATGCCATACTTTTTATTAAAAGAAGTAGAAAGGAACTATTAATTGTTCAAATCTATGTGGCCAAGAGTTTGCTAAGTTAATGTAGGGTGAATTTGAGATGTCAATGATGGGAGAATTGAACTTCTTCCTGGGATTGCAAATCAAGCAGAAGAGAAATGAAATATTCATATGCCAAACAAAGTATCTCAAGAATATTGATTGAACCCAATTATTTTATGTTATTTCATATCATTTTAAGGGTTTTTATCATAGATTTTGGCTCCTTTTGATGATAATTGTTCTTAATTTAGATTAAGAGTCTTTGCTTTGAGTTAGTGCCTTTTTTTGGGTAAAATTGTCATAATTAGTTATTAATTGTATTCAATTGATTTCTAATTGATGCTTCAAAGTATTGCTTTTCATTACAAGACACTTAGGAATTGGAGCCAGGATCAAGGACCAAGGGATAACACAACACAAGATCAGAGTATCAACATTGGCACACTTTGTCATGGTGAAGAGAATCCTTCATCGCGGTGCAACTTGAAAATCTCACTAGTGGTCTCTCAGGCCAAGTTCACTGAGGCCAACTTACATCTTTATCGTAGCGAAATCACAAGATTAGGTGAAGCTCCTCTTGGGAATACTTCACCACCACAAACTCCTCATATCAGCAACACTAGATTCGAATTAGAACTTGAAAATGAAGCATCTACTCATATGATCCAACCCAGATGGACCCCTAACCCCTAGAAACCCTATTTTTGACCTATCACGCTATTCTCTCATCTCCAACACTTCTATTCTCTCATCTTCTTGCCTCTCCACCTCCATCTTCTTCCCCATCTATTTCCTTCACCTTTCCTTCACACTATCTCATTTCCTTCCACTCCTAACTACCATGCTGATAGATTCACTTCAGTTGAAGCTTTTCTTGAAGCTATGGAGGCTTAGGGTTTATTAACTCTTGAAGATGGTGGAGTGGCATGAGTTTATAAACTTTAAAGGGGAGTTTAGTTTCAGTTTTCAATTTTTAGCTATGATTTATAGCTTTCTAGGTCTAGGAGTTGCAAATTCTTAGTTAGGAACTTGGGATTGATACTGTAATTATTGGTTAATGATTACACTTGTAGTTGGATTGATTAATGTAGAATTCTATACTTAAATATATGTGGTTACATATATGCTTCTTTGTAACTCTCTTGATTCTCTCTCATCTTACATGGTTGTGTTTTGATACTAAGTTGACTATGGGTTACATTGAACCAATTGCATTAATCATTCTCAAATTGCACATTAGGGGAGCTTAACAATGGTTTTATTAATAAGTTTATTGATTTAAACATCGGACTCAATGAGTTATTAAGGTTGTTATTAAGAAAACCTAATGGATTTGTAAAACTCACAATATCTTAAGTAAACTATGATTGCCATCAAAAGGATTCTCAAGAGATTTCCTATCATTCATTTCCATTCCATCATCATTATCCAAAAATACCAAAAATATAATAGCTTAGGTTTGTTTTCATTGCATTTAGTTTAGTCACCATTCATTTAAATCTTAAAAACCAAACCCTCTTTCATTATGTTGCATGGCATTTAGTCTAGCTTAGGTAATTAATAAAGGCTCTCAAAAGTGAAATGACCTGAGTTTGCACTATACTGCATAACTTGGATTTATTTTTGATTGAGAACCCCAAGGTGAATGACAAAGGTCCTCATCAAATGGCACCGTTGTCGAGGAGAAGCAATTGGTTCCTTAGGCTAGTTAATTGTCAATGTTGGTTGATTGGGGTTTTTGTAAGCCTTTCAGGTTGCATTTTTGCATTGTGCATAATAGGTTTTGCATTGTATAAAAATTTTAAGATATGCAAACAAAGATTTTGATTTTGATTTTTGCATATAGTTTCATACTCTTCATTGCATTTATTGCGTTTTTGAGTTTCTGCTTGTTTTCTTTCTTTGTGTTTCTGTTGTTGTGTTCTAGTTTTCTTGTTGTCTGTAACATTTTGCTGTAGCCAACTTTGTGTTTTGCTGTGGCCAACTTGCTAGATTTCAGCAAGAATCCATAGCGTGTTGAACCAGATTTCATTCTCCCCCTTTGGACATCTTTGCCGCGGCAAACCCCTCCTTTCGTCGCGATGAAAGGTCCCCTATTAAAAAAGAACAAAATTTAGCTTCTTACCTTGTTTCTTTTACTTTTTAGGTTAGGCTTTAGAACTCCTTGGGAATTGATTATTTTACCTTCTTATGGCTTGGTTTAATAATAATTTATATCCATCTGATCAACCTTCCTCTTCTGTAGGTGACAATATTGTGATGGGTGACAATTTCTCTTAAGGATTTAATGCTATTCAGCAAGAATTGGACCTTCTTTAGGCACACTTTGATCATAGAGAACATGGTGGGACTTATCAAGGATATGATACCCTCCATCCTAACCATAATCATAGCTATGATTGGATTGATGACCCTCTGTAACATCCTGATTTTTAGGCCTAGAAGTATCAGAAATAGCCTAAATGAGATAGGCTACCAGACCCCTTTTTAGTAGAGGTCTTAAAGATGAGAAAGAAAGTTAAAGCAGTTTTAGGGACTAAACTGCAAAGTGAATGTTTTAAGGGGCTAAAGGGTAATCAAAGTTAGAGGCTCCATAAAGTCTCAAAGGCCCAGAAAGAGAAAAGAGGCTAGATACAGACCAAAGGTTAAGTTAGAAGCCTCAAAGAGATTGTTTTATGAGGTTGAGCCTAAGCAGGGGTAAAACCGTAAATTCAGAAAGTTACGGCCATCAGGGGTAAAAATGGAAAGTACTTAGAAAATTCTAAGAAAATCCCAAAAAATGGGAAATAATATTCTAAGACTCTTTTGTGAAGAGAGATGATGAAAATACCCCTGAGGTAACTTAAAAGGAATTTAGAAGTTTATGGCTCAATTTAAGATGTAGAGGTAGATTTAATTGTTTGAGTCATAAGGAAACCTCAGAAAATTATGGTAAAATGGGGATGTATGATCTAAGAGACTGTAGAAAATTATAAAATTAGTCTCATCCCTAGAAGACAAGCAAAATGGCTTTAAGAATACTTAAAAGCCAGTTGTGCCCAAAAAAGGCATTTTAAAGAATGATTTTTAAGTGGGGCTATAGGTTGAGTTATGACCTGAGAAAATTCACAGATTTTCTCTAGAATAGGAGGAATTTTATGATATTTTTGGATGAATTTTTGGAGCTCTGGACTGAATAAAATGCTCCAGTCAAATATTAAATAATTTTGTCCCCTAAATAGGAGACAAAACCAAAGAAAATATCTAAAAGCCATCATGACGATGCTGAGTCAGCATGCTGAGTCATCAAGCGTAATCATGACACCGACGAGTCATCATGCTGAGTCATCAAGCGTAATCATGACACCTACGAGTCATCATGCTGAGTCACCAGAAGATATTTATGGACAGCATAAAAATCAGAACGCAGTATGGGAATATTTTAGACAATCTTTTGTCTACCCATTATAGCGAAATCTCTACTGCATGACTCAGTAAGGTTAAGTAGCCTGTCAGTAGAGCTAATTATTTTTATCTATGCTCCTCTAAGGTGGCACCATATATGTACTTAATTAAGATGAGAAAATAGTGTCAGAACATGTCCTGGTGGTACAGGATAAGTCAGGACCCGAAAAGTATCTGATATGGTGCAAGATTGGCTTGATAGGTGGAGAAATAATTAAGGAGATATTTTTGCACGAATTTCCATTTATTTTCTCCCTATTTTAATGCCATAAATGATGAAAGGACATAAAAGTGACAAGTGTACGGTTAGATGAGAAAAAGAAAATATTACGTGTACGGCTAGATGGAAGACACGTGTACGGTCGGATGCAAGGCACGTGTGCGGTCGGATTAAAGACATGTGGCTTGATGATGTAAGCATGATGTCATCATGATGAGGTAAGCATGATGTCATAGGACACTTGTCACCGTAAGATCAAAAGAGAAAATGGACGGTCCAGATCGAGCCACGTATTTTTAAGATCAACGGTCCAGATTCGGTCTGTTTTTCTATAAATACCCCCTCCCCTCCCTACCATTTCGTCCAAGCATAAGGAATCCATGGGGAAGCTCTTGCAAAATGGTTTCTAGAGAGAGAAAGAAGAGGGAGAAAGAAAGGCCAAGTGGTTCCAAGCCAGATCAAACTCTAAAACACGGTATGTGGTGGTTATAGCACCTGATTTTATGCCTATTTCGGATTAGTTACTGTGCGTATCTGATTCTGAAATTTTGCATGCTTAAAGTACACTCTGTGAGCTTTAAATCCATAGGTAGAACACTTCATTTGGATATGTGTACGATTTATGGTGATTTTTCAAAGTTAGGGTTTGAAATCTGGAAACAGTGTTGAACTTTTGGAAGAGTTTCGAGTTCCGTACAGTTCCGGTACTGTTCAGCGTAGAACTGGTTCCTGAAACTATTTTTCATTTAAATTTAACTTAAGGATATTTCAGTGAGACTTGGAAGCACTCAATTTGGAGTTTTCTAGAATTAATTATGAATTTTCAAAGTTGAGCAAAAATTCTGGAAATTCTGCGTGAACAGTACCCGCGAAGCAAAATTTCCAGATTTGGTATTCTTGAATCTAAGGCCATCTAAAGTGGTCCTAATTGACAAGAAATGGATCTTAAGGATGGGAAATGATAAGATTTATGTTAGAAAAGTTGGAAAGAAAACCCTAAGACTAAGAGAAAGGGTTGAGGTTCAAGAAAGCTAGTCTTGAACTTTATGTAATCTAGTGGTCCTAATGGTTTGTATGATCAATGTGACTATGTTTAGGACCTTTGGAACATCCAAGAGGATGTTTGGTGATGTTGACGGAATGTCCACATGGTTGGAAAGGCAAGGAAACCAAAGGAAAAGCAAGGGGAAAGCCATGTTACAAGGTAGTGAACTTACCTATACTGTGTGCTTGATATGTATGCTTGCATGATGTGATTGTGTTGCCATGATGTGACTAAGCTATGATGAAATGTTTGCAAAGTTATGTTTGCAAGTTTATGTTATGTTTTGCCTTGGCAATATGTTATGGAAGCATGAAATGCTTTAGCTTACTTTCCATGGCATTCATGTGTTAATGTTATAACATGTCATGCATGTGCATTATGTCTTGCATGCTTATGGGTAGTGTTTGCTACTGAGATTCTCCCGAATCTCACCCCTCCCTAACCAACCATTTAGGTCAATCAATGACGGGCAATAATGGCATGAGAAGCAAGGAGAAGTAAGCGGAGAATTATTCTTGTTAATGGATGAGACTGTTAATAAATGTATAATTCTACTATTTTGTGAATTATGTTATGGATGCCAATGATGCCATGTATTTGGTTATAATATTTATGGCATGAATGAAAGTGTATGAGCATGAACGGGAAAGAGTAAGGCCATGTCATGTATGCCAAAGAAATAAAAAGAATTAAAGAGATGTTAAGGGATAAAACGTAAGTCCTGGAGCAGTGAGTTTGTAGCTCCAGTTTGACCTATCAACGAGTTAGTTAGGTCATAAGATTTGGCAAGCAAAGAGATCTGATGTTTCTATTTAAAATGAGGGGTAGTTTGCCGATTCCGATAACCGAGCAGAAAGTTATGCCTTTCCAAAGTTAGGCAAAAATACAGTAAAATCCGAAAATGACCAAATGAACAGTAACTTTTTCAAAGGAAATTGAGCTCGAATTTCAAGGCAATCAGTTCAGAAACTATTTTTCCTCAAAATTTTATCCAAAGAGCTTTCTGTAGAACTTGGAATCACTCAATTTCAATTTTTCTACAATTAGTTATGAATTTTCGAAGTTTGTCACATTTTAAGGTGACAATGAATAGTAACCCGTAAATGAAAATTTTCAAACTTGATTTTTCATCAATTGTAGCCTTCAAAAGTGATTCCAAATGCTTCCGCAAGAAAAGTTAATTGATTTAAACATGAGGTGTCACATTTTTGGTATCAGAGCAAATGGTTCTGGCAACCAGAACAAATTTTAAATTTAAAATTTTTATGCTCTGAATTTTGAGGAAAATAATTTACACTGTTCATTAATAAATTTATTTGGTCATTTGGATTACAGAAAGCTTAGGTGTTTTCTCCGAAAGAAATAGACATAGAAGAGAAGTAAGGAATGATAGAGAGTAACCTGAGAAATAGGTAGTCGTTGCTAAGAGACTCCCCCTCAGGAGAGGAATGGTTGAGCTGAAAGAGCTTGACCAAGGAATGAGTTAAAGTTGAAAGACGTCTCCAGAGGGTAATGGCTAAGATTATGGTAAGCCAGTAAAGAATAGGAGTCTAGACCCAAATAAGGAAGCAGGGTGACAACCTAGCCTCGGGTGATTGGTTAAAGGTGCCTGACTGGAATGTCACACAACGGAGGTGTTTTAATGGTCAATGCCTGTTGTGTAATATGGTCAGTTTATGATTAGCATATGACCATAGAAATGAATGGTTAAGGGTACAGTAAGCCAGTCAAAGGTATAAGTCAATGCCCTAGTAAGGGAACTGAATGTCAACCTGTACCTTAAGTAATCGATGTGACCTCGATAGAGGCAAGGTAACAGGATGAGATGTTTGAGGTTTGTTCAAATCCCTGAATAGAGGTAGAAATCCCTAAGGGATAGTGAACCAAGAGGGACAGAGATTAGATGATAATGAATGAAGGGTCAATGATGACCTAGGTGCCAGACCTAGATACCACACAGCAAAGTGATTAAATATTCACTGTGTAATGTGATGAGAATATGGTGATCAATACCTGACCATAAGAATAATTGGTCAAGAGGTAAAGAAAGTTAGAAAGAGTAAAGTGAGGCAAGATCCCTCTTGAGGATAGAGATGAAAGGAAATGAATAAAAACATGATAGTGGATGGTTGCATTGGGAACTAATGAACAGAGAGAGATAAGCAAGTTCCTAGTAATACCTAGAGCTCGATGATGCTTAGATACATGATAATGTTAGGGACTAAACAATATTCTTTTATGTCCCTAAGTCATCTGAGAGCGTGCAACCATGGTACATAGGCCATTAAGGAATCTAAGAGATGAGATTCCTATAGATAGATGCCACTGCCTACACGATTGAATAATCTAGTGGAGAGGCTCCCTTTAATGGGGATATGGTATTCGAGGAGTGTACCCTAGAAGAGATTGCATATAAGCAAAGTCTTGACCATGAAGTACCTCTCTAAGATTGGGGAATGGTTCTCCAAATCAGAGTGACGCTGCTCTAGTAAGAGTAAGCTATCCTCTGAAGGAATGAAACAGAAAGTAAGTGGTTGAGTTGACGATGCTCCAATTAAAGCAATCTGTCCTCCTAGAAAAGTAGAAGCACCGAGGCAAGGCACAGGACGGACCTTACCCCAGAGAGAGAGAGAGTGAAACTGGTTAAGACAATAGAAGCGTGATATACAAACAGATGCTCTTTAAGCTTAACAGGGTACTACGAGATACTGAAGGATAATGAGAATGTGATGATATAAGTCCTCTCCCGAAGTTGTCCAAATTGTTAAGAGACAGAAAGGACTACAGAATCCTAAGACAAGGCAGGCTGGCATTGATACAATGGCAAGTTAATGAGCTCTAGAGATGAGCCAGTGCCTAGGAATTCGAAAGGCACAAAGAAAGGAAAGTGACCTAAGGAAGCTAAAACTAAGGGCTAAAGAAATATGGAAAGGCTAAGAATTCCAGGAGTTGACAGAAAGGATTGAGTAAGGCCTAAGAAGACAATACTGATATCTGTGATCAGTCTTGGGGAATAATCAGTCAAGTTACTAGCTGAGTGGAGGTGACTTATTTTATTACTCAACTCTATGGTCTAGAGTCTCCTAGAGATCCTAAGATGGCTCAGATTGATGATAGTATTCCAGGGTCATGATGGATCCTGAAGAGGCTTATGGTAGAGCGCAGTAGCTCCTAAGGTCGTGAAAGACCAAGCCTAAGAGAAAATGTCTGAGCCATAAGGGTAAGAGTACAGTACCTCTTTGGGAAGACGATGACCAGAGATGAGTTTAAGATAGTGAAATCTCCTTCAGCGGTGGACTAATATAGAGAGAGTACCCTTGACTTGTTCCAGACACCTTTATTGTTGATTAGACTGAGCTCAATTCTGTTCTAGTTAATGAATGAAAGAAAGGAGATATGCCCTTAAAGTAAAGAGGAATGGCAAGGTATACAGCAAAGAATAGATAAAGGTTGTATTAAGAGAACCCAAAATGCCATGGTGTAGTAAAATACCATGAAGACAGGCACACTGTCATGGTATTATTATGAAAGAATGAGCCTAAAGGAGAGGAAGAAGGTGAGCAGTGGTGACAAAATGCTTAAAAGCAAAGGCCATGCTCATGAAAATGACAGAAAAGTATAGAACGACAAGTTATGTAAGTATGGAACCATGGTTAAAACCTGGAAATGAGTATAATGAAAAGTTGAAGAGGTCAAAATTTAGTATAAGTGGGGATATTCTCCTTAGTTAACCTCTCATTAAGGGTAAGAATAGAGGTTTGACTCAGAATTTCGAGGACGAAATTCTTTTGAGAGGGGGAGAATTGTAACATCCTGATTTTTAGGCCTAGAAGTATCAGAAATAGCCTAAATGAGATAGGCTACCAGACCCCTTTTTAGTAGAGGTCTTAAAGATGAGAAAGAAAGTTAAAGCAGTTTTAGGGACTAAACTGCAAAGTGAATGTTTTAAGGGGCTAAAGGGTAATCAAAGTTAGAGGCTCCAGTAAAGTCTCAAAGGCCCAGAAAGAGAAAAGAGGCTAGATACAGACCAAAGGTTAAGTTAGAAGCCTCAAAGAGATTGTTTTATGAGGTTGAGCCTAAGCAGGGGTAAAACCGTAAATTCAGAAAGTTACGGCCATCAGGGGTAAAAATGGAAAGTACTTAGAAAATTCTAAGAAAATCCCAAAAAATGGGAAATAATATTCTAAGACTCTTTTGTGAAGAGAGATGATGAAAATACCCCTGAGGTAACTTAAAAGGAATTTAGAAGTTTATGGCTCAATTTAAGATGTAGAGGTAGATTTAATTGTTTGAGTCATAAGGAAACCTCAGAAAATTATGGTAAAATGGGGATGTATGATCTAAGAGACTGTAGAAAATTATAAAATTAGTCTCATCCGTAGAAGACAAGCAAAATGGCTTTAAGAATACTTAAAAGCCAGTTGTGCCCAAAAAAGGCATTTTAAAGAATGATTTTTAAGTGGGGCTATAGGTTGAGTTATGACCTGAGAAAATTCACAGATTTTCTCTAGAATAGGAGGAATTTTATGATATTTTTGGATGAATTTTTGGAGCTCTGGACTGAATAAAATGCTCCAGTCAAATATTAAATAATTTTGTCCCCTAAATAGGAGACAAAACCAAAGAAAATATCTAAAAGCCATCATGACGATGCTGAGTCAGCATGCTGAGTCATCAAGCGTAATCATGACACCGACGAGTCATCATGCTGAGTCATCAAGCGTAATCATGACACCTACGAGTCATCATGCTGAGTCACCAGAAGATATTTATGGACAGCATAAAAATCAGAACGCAGTATGGGAATATTTTAGACAATCTTTTGTCTACCCATTATAGCGAAATCTCTACTGCATGACTCAGTAAGGTTAAGTAGCCTGTCAGTAGAGCTAATTATTTTTATCTATGCTCCTCTAAGGTGGCACCATATATGTACTTAATTAAGATGAGAAAATAGTGTCAGAACATGTCCTGGTGGTACAGGGTAAGTCAGGACCCGAAAAGTATCTGATATGGTGCAAGATTGGCTTGATAGGTGGAGAAATAATTAAGGAGATATTTTTGCACGAATTTCCATTTATTTTCTCCCTATTTTAATGCCATAAATGATGAAAGGACATAAAAGTGACAAGTGTACGGTTAGATGAGAAAAAGAAAATATTACGTGTACGGCTAGATGGAAGACACGTGTACGGTCGGATGCAAGGCACGTGTGCGGTCGGATTAAAGACATGTGGCTTGATGATGTAAGCATGATGTCATCATGATGAGGTAAGCATGATGTCATAGGACACTTGTCACCGTAAGATCAAAAGAGAAAATGGACGGTCCAGATCGAGCCACGTATTTTTAAGATCAACGGTCCAGATTCGGTCTGTTTTTCTATAAATACCCCCTCCCCTCCCTACCATTTCGTCCAAGCATAAGGAATCCATGGGGAAGCTCTTGCAAAATGGTTTCTAGAGAGAGAAAGAAGAGGGAGAAAGAAAGGCCAAGTGGTTCCAAGCCAGATCAAACTCTAAAACACGGTATGTGGTGGTTATAGCACCTGATTTTATGCCTATTTCGGATTAGTTACTGTGCGTATCTGATTCTGAAATTTTGCATGCTTAAAGTACACTCTGTGAGCTTTAAATCCATAGGTAGAACACTTCATTTGGATATGTGTACGATTTATGGTGATTTTTCAAAGTTAGGGTTTGAAATCTGGAAACAGTGTTGAACTTTTGGAAGAGTTTCGAGTTCCGTACAGTTCCGGTACTGTTCAGCGTAGAACTGGTTCCTGAAACTATTTTTCATTTAAATTTAACTTAAGGATCTTTCAGTGAGACTTGGAAGCACTCAATTTGGAGTTTTCTAGAATTAATTATGAATTTTCAAAGTTGAGCAAAAATTCTGGAAATTCTGCGTGAACAGTACCCGCGAAGCAAAATTTCCAGATTTGGTATTCTTGAATCTAAGGCCATCTAAAGTGGTCCTAATTGACAAGAAATGGATCTTAAGGATGGGAAATGATAAGATTTATGTTAGAAAAGTTGGAAAGAAAACCCTAAGACTAAGAGAAAGGGTTGAGGTTCAAGAAAGCTAGTCTTGAACTTTATGTAATCTAGTGGTCCTAATGGTTTGTATGATCAATGTGACTATGTTTAGGACCTTTGGAACATCCAAGAGGATGTTTGGTGATGTTGACGGAATGTCCACATGGTTGGAAAGGCAAGGAAACCAAAGGAAAAGCAAGGGGAAAGCCATGTTACAAGGTAGTGAACTTACCTATACTGTGTGCTTGATATGTATGCTTGCATGATGTGATTGTGTTGCCATGATGTGACTAAGCTATGATGAAATGTTTGCAAAGTTATGTTTGCAAGTTTATGTTATGTTTTGCCTTGGCAATATGTTATGGAAGCATGAAATGCTTTAGCTTACTTTCCATGGCATTCATGTGTTAATGTTATAACATGTCATGCATGTGCATTATGTCTTGCATGCTTATGGGTAGTGTTTGCTACTGAGATTCTCCCGAATCTCACCCCTCCCTAACCAACCATTTAGGTCAATCAATGACAGGCAATAATGGCATGAGAAGCAAGGAGAAGTAAGCGGAGAATTATTCTTGTTAATGGATGAGACTGTTAATAAATGTATAATTCTACTATTTTGTGAATTATGTTATGGATGCCAATGATGCCATGTATTTGGTTATAATATTTATGGCATGAATGAAAGTGTATGAGCATGAACGGGAAAGAGTAAGGCCATGTCATGTATGCCAAAGAAATAAAAAGAATTAAAGAGATGTTAAGGGATAAAACGTAAGTCCTGGAGCAGTGAGTTTGTAGCTCCAGTTTGACCTATCAACGAGTTAGTTAGGTCATAAGATTTGGCAAGCAAAGAGATCTGATGTTTCTATTTAAAATGAGGGGTAGTTTGCTCGATTCAGATAACCGAGCAGAAAGTTATGCCTTTCCAAAGTTAGGCAAAAATACAGTAAAATCCGAAAATGACCAAATGAACAGTAACTTTTTCAAAGGAAATTGAGCTCGAATTTCAAGGCAATCAGTTCAGAAACTATTTTTCCTCAAAATTTTATCTAAAGAGCTTTCTGTAGAACTTGGAATCACTCAGTTTCTATTTTTCTACAATTAGTTATGAATTTTTGAAGTTTGTCACATTTTAAGGTGACAATGAATAGTAACCCGTAAATGAAAATTTTCAAACTTGATTTTTCATCAATTGTAGCCTTCAAAAGTGATTCCAAATGCTTCCGCAAGAAAAGTTAATTGATTTAAACATGAGGTGTCACACCCTCCACATTCCCCTTACCATACCTCTTCATTCTACTCACACCCAAACCAACATCCACCACCAGAACAACATTATGACTTATCACCTCCACCATACAATCCACACTTTGAATACTTTCCTTCACATCATCCATATCATGAGCCAAACATTCCATCACATAAACCCTACCACCAATACCCTTCCTCATCTTACCAACCATTTCATGAACCATCATCATCATTCCATCCATGTCCCACTTCATACCTTGAACCATTCTCACCACATAATTCCCCCTTTAAACCACCTTCTTTGCTAAATGAATACTACCACCAACCCTCATCCCAATCCATATACCAGCCTCTCTCCCCATCTCATGAACCTCAATTCAGTGAACCTGACCCATTTCTTACTATTCCTAAGAATGACTAGATATTATTTTTATAGGAAGCATATGGTCACTTGAATTCATACTACTATGGATTACTTGAAGAGGTAGAGATATCTGGAATTTCTAAGAAAACAGAGGAAGAGTTAGAAGAATGTCAGAGTGCATTAGGCAAGTTCTTGAGTGATATAGTGTAAATTGAGTCTAAGATTGGGAAAGATGAATCAAACTATCCAGATTTACTAATGCAAGGGGCCAAGATGAAGTAACAACATCTACAAACTTGCAAGGACTTATGCTCTACATCAGGTAATATTGCTCCTCTTCTTGAGAAGATTGACCCTTATGCTATAACTACTATTCCTGTTGAAGTTATTACCAATGTGAGCGATGATGAGGTGGATGAGGAAATCATAGTTGAATCCCCTCATATCTTTCAAAATGAAAATTCTCACTTGAACACTTCTAATAGTAGTTGTTTAGTTGATGATGTTGCTTGCAATGTCACTACTTCTTTGTGTGAAGAACATGCTTCTCTTTCTAGTGCTAGAATGGATGGTGAAATTGATTCTGATTTGAATGAACCTTTATCTTGTTCTTGCAATGCCCACACTATATACATGGATTGCATTGATAACAAATATGATACACTTGTTGAGTGGCAAAAGCAAAATTTTGGTAAAGTATGTGCCTTGTCTTCTAGTACTGAAAGTGCTGCAAATATAAAGCATGATATTAATGTGAATTGCTTAGATAATGATCTTGTAGAGAAATGTGAATTTAACCATAGCCTTGAAAATTATCTTTCTAAAAATCCCATTGAGTTGGTAGCTTTAAAGTTTCAATTGATAAAATCATGAATATCAATAAGTCTTTCCAACAAGTTTTATCTTGTGATTTGCCTCCTGATTTGTCTGCATTGTAAATAATAGTTTGCATACATCTTTCTGTTCTTTCTTTTCTCCCCCTTTACACATTACCTCCTGTGAATGTGGTAGTGATGTACTGTACTCCTACAACTGTCAGTTGGATTCTTCAGCTTCCACTTCACAAGATCTTGAGTGTTTCAAAATTTTAAATAAAATTAAAGTTTGACTCCTAATGATGGGAATGTTATTAACTTTCTTAGTTGTGATAGTTACTTGAAGAGATTAACTTCTAAACTATATTTATTTCATTTTCATTCTCTTAATGTTCTAATTTTTGGATGTGGCACTGCTGCTGGTTCTACTTGCAGGACTCCATACCACCACTACTAGGGAAGATCAATAATGGAGAAGTGAGAACATGGAAGAAATGCATGTTTCTCATCCCGGATGAGAACTTCTTATCACACCTTACTTATATAGTACCTTAGTAGTCATTTAGAACCATTCCATACCATATTGGATGGTCTTACACTTAAAATTTCCAATTTGGACGTTAATTTTTAGAAAATTACTGTTCGCTGTCTAGTTTTCACATTACAGGTCCAACTTTGAAAAATCATAACTAATTCTAGAAAAATCGTATGGAGGTGTTCCAAAATTCTACGGAAAGCTATTTCAATGCTCTTTAAGGAAAAAATATTTAACTGAACTTCTCCTAACTGAAAAGGTACAGTTTATTGGATTAAGATTACTATTCGTTTGGTAAAATCTAGACTTTCTAGATTCTGCGCCTTAACTTTAAAAATTCATATCACTTCATATACACATCCAAATGAGGCAATTTACCTCTCATTTTAAAGCTTGGGATGTGTACTATGAGTCTGCCAAATCTTGTGACTTAACTCATTCATTTGATAGGTCAAAAAGGGTCTGGTAGCCTATCCAATTCAGGTACTTTTGATGCTTCTAGGCCCAAAAGTCTGGATGTTACAATTCTCCCCCTCTCAAAAAAATTTCTTCCTTGAAATTTTGGGTCAAACCTCTATTCTTACCGTTAATGAGAGGTTACCTGAGGAGAATATCCCTACTTATACTTAACTCTGACCTTTTGAACTTTTCATTATACCTCATTTCCATGTTTCCACCCTGGCTTCATACTTACATAACTCGTCGTTCTAAACTTTTTTATCATTCGTATGAGCATGGCCTTTGCTTTTAAGCATTTTGTCACCACTGCTCACTGAAGAGAGCCTTTCATCATTCACTTTGGGGTTCTCACTCAAAAATAAATCCAAGCTATGCGGTATAATGCAAACTCGGGTCGTTTCACGCTTGGGAGCCTTAATTAATTACCTAAGTTAGACTAAATGCCATGCAAAGTAATGAAAAGGGGTTTTTGGGTTTTTAACATTTAATGAAATGTGCCAAAATTGAATGCAATGAAAACAAACCTAAGATACTATGTTTTTGGAGTTTTTAAGATAATAATGATGTAATGGAAATGATTGATAGGAAATCTCTTGAAAATGGTTTTGATGGCAATCATAGTTCACTTAAATATTGGTAGTTTCAAAATCCATTAGGTTTTCTTAATAAGAACCTCATTAACTCAATGAGTCTAAAGCTTTCATTAATGAACTCATTAATGAAAAATTTGTTTAGCTTCCCTAATGTGTAGAGTTAGAATGATCATGCAAGAGGCCCAATGTAACACACAATCAACTCAGTATCAAACATAACCATGCAAGACAGGAGAGAATCATGAGAGTTACAATAAGCATATATGCAACCACATATATTTAAGCACAAAGTTCAACATCAACCAATTCAAATTACAAAAGTTAATCACTAACCAATGATTACAGAATTAATCAAAGTGTCTAACTAAGACTTTACAACTCCTATACCTAGGAAATTATAAACACATAGCTAGAAACTAAAGATTAAAACTAAAACTCCCCTCTGAAACTTGGAAACTCATGCTACTCCACCATCTTCAAGAGTTGGGAAAGCCTAGCTCATCATAGCCTTAGAATCATCTCTAACCAGAGGTAAATCTTCAGCCATAATGGTCAGGAGATGAAGGAAATGAAAGTGGATGAAGAAGAAGTACAGGAAAAATGGAAGATGAAGGAGATGGAGATGGAGAATTAGGGTTCTGTGGGAAAGATGAGAAGAGATGATGATAGAAAACGTAGGTGGTGGCTCTCTCCTTATGTCTAACCTCACCCATACCCAAAATAGGGTTTCTAACCCGAAAATTCCGTGTATGGGTCGGTTCCTGGGGGTGGGTAGGTCAGATTTTCCCGAAATGGTCGGGTCTGAAATTTGCTGATATGAGGGGTTCGCCGCAGCGAACCATGGCCGAGAGCTTTCCTTCTTGACAGACGATGTTCGCCGCGGTGAAAGCAGAAGTGCGCCGCGGTGAACTGAGGCAGAGGCTCCTCTCTTGCTTCTTGTGCCTTGAGTTCTTCAATTCTAGCCCCAATCTCTAGTATCCTACAATAAAAAGCAACAAATTGAAGTATCAATTGTCCTAGAAATCAGTTGAATACAATTAATCACCAATTATGACAATTTTATCCTAAAAAAGACACTAACTTAAAGTAAGGACTCTTAATCTAAATTAAGCACAATTATCATTAAAAAGGGCCAGAAAATACCACAAAATCATGGATAATGTAATGAAAAGATAATAATAACTTGAGCTTAATCATTCACATTCTTCTGATACTTTAGGCTCATTCTTTCATAATAATACCACGATAGTGTGCCTGTCTTCATGGTATTTTACTATACCATGATATTTTGGGTTCTCTTAATACCGCATTTATCTATTCTTTTCGGTACCTTATCATTCCTCTTTACTTTAAGGGCGTATCTCCTTTCTTTTCTTCATTGGCTAGAACAGAATTGAGCACAGTCTAATCAACAATAGAGGTATCTGGAACAAGTCAAGGGTACTCTCTCTATTTTAGCCCACCGCTGAGGAAGATTTAAGATAATACTGGTATTTGTGATCAGTCTTGGGGAATAATCAGTCAAGTTACTAGCTGAGTAGAGGTGACTTATTTTATTACTCAACTCTATGGTCTAGAGCCTCCTAGAGATCTAAGATAGCTCAGATTGATGATAGTATTCCAGGGTTATGATGGATCTTGAAGAGGCTTATGGTAGAGCACAGTAGCTCTTGAGGTCGTGAAAGACCAAGCCTAAGAGAAAATGCCTGAGCCATAAGGGTAAGACTACAGTACCTCTTTGGGAAGGCAATGACTAGAGATGAGTTTAAGATATTGAAATCTCCTTCAGCAGTGGGCTAATATAAAGAGAGTACCCTTGACTTGTTCCAGACACCTCTATTGTTGATTAGACTGAGCTTAATTCTGTTCTAGTCAATGAAGGAAAGAAAGGAGATACGCCCTTAAAGTAAAGAGGAATGGCAGGGTATACGACAAAGAATAGATAAAGACTGTATTAAGAGAACCCAAAATGCCATAGTAAAGTAAAATACCAAGAAGACAGGTATACTGTCGTGGTATTATTATGAAAGGATGAGCCTAAAGGATAGGAAGAATGGGAGCAATGGTGATAAAATGCTTAAAAGCAAGGCCATGCTCATGCAAGTGACAAAAAAGTATAGAACAACAAGTTATGTGAGTATGAAATCCACGGTTGAAACTCAGAAATGAGGCATAATGAAAAGTTGAAGAGGTTAGGGTTAAGTATAAGTGGGGATATTCTCCTCAGTTAACCTCTCATTAAAGGGAAGAATAGAGGTTCAACCCGGAATTTCGAGGACGAAATTCTTTTGAGAGGGGGAGAATTATAACATCCAAACTTTTGGGCCTAGAAGTACCAAAAATAGCCTGAATCGAATAGGCTACCAGACTCCTTTTGAGCAGAAGTCCCAAAGATGAGAAAGGAAGTCAAAGCAGTTTCCGGGACTAAACTACAAAGTAAAAGTTTTCAAGGGCTCAAGTATAATCAAGGCTAGAGGCTCCATTAAAGTCTTAAGGGCAGAAAAAGAGAAAAGAGGCTAGATACAGGCCAAGGGTTAAGTTAGAAATTTCAAAGAGAGGATTGTATGAAGTTAAGTCTAAGCATGGACAAAATTGTAAATTCAGAAAGTTATGACCAATAGGGGTAAAAATGGAAAAGTGTACAAAGAATTCCAAAAAAATCCTAAAAAATGGGAAACAATATTTTAAGGCTCTTCTGTGAAGAGAAAAGATGAAAATACCCCTGAGGCAGCTTAAATGGAATTTATAAGGTTATGGCTGGTAAAAAGTACATGATTTGAGGTAATTATTTAAAATAGGAAGAGACCTGAAAAATGTATACAAAAATGAGATTAAATGGTTGAAAGGTTGTACTAATTTATAAAATTAGTCCCGTAACCAAAAGGCCAGTGGAGTGGCTTTAACAAATAAAAAGCTGGTAATGCCGATAAAAGGGTATTTTAGTAAATGAATTTTTATGCAAGGCTTAAAGGAAGTGTTATGGCCTAAGAAAATTTATAGATACTATCGAGAATTAAAGGGAATTTATGGAGTAGATAGAAGAATTTTCTGAGCTCCGGAAGGCTATAAAGAAAGCCAGAGAAACGTGGGCTAAGTAAATTCAGAGGAAACTTAAGGATTAAGTTTGATCCAATAGCTAGGATTTAATCTCCCTTCTCCTCCACTACATTTGTGACACCTAGCATCTTCTAGAAGAATGAGATAAGGATGATGCAATGGTGATGTAAAAGTTAACTTGAAATTGCAAGATTACCCTTAGTATTTCTATTAGCCACCAAGGGCATTTTGGTCCATTCAAGCCAAACTTTTGGCAATAAACCCCACCTTGGAAGAGCATTTTGGCAGCCATTTGTAGAGAGAAAACTCTACCAAAATTTAGAGAGAAAAACGTAGGGGTGAAGGCCAAGAAGAAGGAACAAGATTCAACCTTCAAGATCAAGGTATGTGATGGTTGTAGTATCTGATTTGATGCCTATTTTGAATAAATTACTCTTTGTATCTGATTTTAAAATTTGGCATGATTAAAGTACACTCTATAAGATTTAAATCCATGGGTAGAAAACCTTATTTGGATATGTGTATGATTTATGGTGATTTTACAAAGTTAGGGTTTTAAATCTGGAAACAGTGTTTAACCTTTGGAAGAGTGTCGAATTCCATACAATTTTGGTACTTTTCAGCATAGAATTGGTTCCTGAAACTATTTGTCCTTTAAATAGAACTTAAGGAGCTTTCAGTGAGACTTAGAACCACTCATTTTTATTTTTTTAGAATTAATTATGAATTTTCAAAGTTGAGCAAAATTTCTAGAATCTCTATGTGAACAGTAACCATGAAGCAAAATTTTCAGATTTGATCTTCTTGAATCTAAAGCCATCTAAAGTGGTCCTAATTGACAAGAAATGAATCTTAAGGATGGGAAATGATGATATTCATGTTAGAAAATTTAGAAAGAAAATCCTAAAACCAAGAGAAAGGGTTGAGGTTTATGAAAGCTAGTCTTGAACTTTATATAATTTAGTGGTCCTAATAGATTGTATGATTATTGTGACTATGTTTAGGACCTTTGGAACATCCAAGAGGATATTTGGGGATGTTAATCGAATGTCCACATGGTTGGAAAGTCAAGGGAGTCAAAGGAAAAGTAAGAAGAAAGCTTGAGGTGCAAGGTGGTAAACTTACCTATTATCATTGCTTGATATTGTATGCTTATGTGTTACTGTACATGAAGTTTGAATGTTGTTGTGACATGTATTGGCTGCTATAAATGCTATTTATGATGAGAGATTATGTCTCCATGGCCATGCATCAAGAAGGTATCTTTAAGCATGCTAATATGTCACTAATTAATGAGAGAATAAACAAGTTGCGTGTAGTGCATTAGCATCCATCTAGCATGATTAATATGGTATTGTTTGCTACTGAGATTCTCCCAAATCTCACCCCTCCCAAACCAACCATTTAGGTCAACCAATGATGGACAATAATGGCATGAGAAGCAAGGAGAAGAAAGTGGAGAATTGTTCATGTTAATGAATGATATTATTATTCAATGTGTAATTCTCCTATTATGTAATTTATGTTATGGATGCCTATGATACCATGTAATTAATTATAATATTTATGAAATGAATGAAAGTGCATGAGCATGAATGGGAAAGAGTAAGCCCTTATTACGTATGCCAAAGAAATAAAAAGAATTAAAGTAAAGAGATGTTAAGAGATAAAACGTAGGTCCTGGAGCAATGAGTTTATAGCTCCCGTTTGACCTATCAAATAAATGATTTTAGCCATGAGATTTGGATACATATAGTACACATCCCAAGATTTAAAATGAGAGGTAGATCACCTCAATTGGATATGTACATAAGGAGATATGAATTTCTAAATTTGGGGCACAGAATCTGAAAGTTTCAGATTTTACGAAATGAACAGTAATATTTATTCATTAGACAGTACAAATTGGGAAAGGATAAGTCCAATTGGATATTTTTCCCTTAAAGATCATCAAAATAGCTTTTCATAGAATTTTAGAACATGTCAATACAATTATTATGGATTTAGTTATGAATTTTTGAAGTTGGACCTATAATTTGGAACTTAAACAGTGAATAGTAACCCGAGTAATTATGTTGAAATTTTAAATCCACGGGCTTGTGTCGTGATCTGCTTGAACCATAATGCTTACGAATGCATACTTTGAGGGGTTAAAGGTAGGACGTTTCAACCAGCGTGCAAGGAGCCTCTAAGCCGTTAGGTAAGGAGGTAAGTGCTAAAGATCTTCCTTTCTTTAAAGCCTATTTCTCTAGTAAGAAAAAGTTTGATGCTGAGTTTGCCACTGATGCTTACAATCTATTTAACAAGATGAAAATTAATGTGCCTCTAATTAAATTCTTGAGAGGAAACCCTGAATAATTTAAATTATTAAAGGAACTATGTAATGACAAGCAAAGGTTTAGACCTCTTGAGAGAATTTAAGTGAGTGCCAATGTGTCATCCTTATTCAAAGCTGGACTACCGGTTAAGAGCCAAGATCCTGGATCTTACACCATCCCCTGTACCATAGTAAAGGTTAACATTAAGGGAGCATTGTTAGATTTAGGAGCTGCTATAAATGTCATGCCTTAGTCAGTTTATTTGGCTTTAGGGATAAATGGCATCAAAGACACAAGTGTAGTACTTCAGCTGGCAGATAGGTCTATCAAGTACCCCAAGGGAATCACAGAGGACATTCTTGTTCAAGTTGAAGACCTTGTATTTCTTGCTGACTTTTATGTTCTAGATATGTCCAATGAACTTGCAAATGGGAGTACTCTAATTCTATGAAGATCTTTCTTGCAAGCTTTCAAAACTATCATAAACATGAAGCATAACTGCATAACAATAGAAGTAGGAGATCATGTTGTAACTTTTAATATGAATGAAGCCATATGTTACCCCTTTGATAATTCTGCATTCATGGGTTTAAATGCCATTGATTTAGCTGTTAAGCAAGCTAAGGATGAGCATGAGCTGCATATGTATGATGGTTATGACATGTGTTCACCTAAATTGATTGATTCTTCTGCTGCACCATCACATGAATCTTATGAGCTTGACTCCTCTTTAAGTACATGTGATGAATATTTCAATTCCCTCTCTTCTATTTACTCATTTTCTAGTTTTTGTGGAGATGAGGTGCCATGCATTAATTCTTTAGAAATTGATAGCATGCTTTCTATTTCTTAAGATTTTTCTTTTCCATCAAATTTTGATTCCATTTCTGTGTTCATGAATGATCTTGGCCTAAAAAAGGATCTATTCACTAATGATGCAGGTGTTAAAGAAGTGGTGGGTGCTGAGAGTGGAGCAAAATCTGAGGATATAAGCCTTGTGAGTTGAGGTCGTGACTTGAGGGTTCTCAACTCGCGACTTTAGACCAAAACTGTCAAGAGGGTGGCCTCTATGAAGTGAGGTCATGACCTGAGTCCCCTATTTCACCTCCTGAACTTCAGACTTCAATTGCTCCATTACCTTATGTCTTGATAATTTGACCATGTCGTTACACCTTGGGGTTAAATGTAAGAAATTTGTCAAATTGCAAGGATTGTAGCACAATGACGCAACTCAGGTCGTGTTTGAAACATCCTACCTTTAACCCCTCAGAGTACGTGTTTGTAAGTGTTATGGTTCAAGCAGGTCAAAATACGAGCCCGTAGATTAAAAATTCAACATAACTACTCGGATTATTATTCACTATTTAAATTCAGATTTCAGGTCCAATTTTGAAAAATCATAACTAATTCTATAAAAATCATATTGAGGTGGTATAAAATTCTAAAAACAGCTCCTTCAATTCTCTTTAATGAAAAAATATAAAACTGGACTTATCCATGACCAATTCGTACAGTTTAATCAATAAAATTACTATTCATTTGATAAAGTTTGGAACTTCCAGATTTTGTACCATAACTTTGAAAATTCGTATCTCCTTGTGTACACATCCAATTAAGGCTATCTACCTTTGATTTTAAAGCTTTGGATGTTTACTATAAGTATACCAAATCTCATGGCTAAACTCACTCATTTGGTAGGTCAAAATGGAGCTACAAACTCACTGTCCTAGGTCCTATGTTTTATCCTTTAACCACTCTTCACTTTAATTCTTTTTATTTCTTTGACATACATAACTTGCACTTACTTTTTCCCATTCATTCTCATACATTTCTATTCATGTCATAAACATTATAATTAAATACATGGCATCATTGGCATCCATAACATAGTTTACAAGATAAGAGAATTATACATTCATCAACAGTCTCATCCATTAACAAGAATAATTCTCCGCTTACTTTTTTTTGCTTCTCATTATTGCCCATTGTTGATTGACCTAAATGGTTGGTTAGGGAGGGGTGAAATTTTGGAGAATCTCAGTAGCAAACACTATCCATAAGCATGCAAGACATAATGCACATGCATGACATGTTATAACATTAACACATGAATGCCATGGAAAGTAAGCTAAATCATTTCATGCTTCCAAGATATATTGCCAAGGCAAAACATAACATAAACTTGCAAACGTACATTGCAAACATCTCATCATAGCTTGGTCACATCATGGCAACATAACCACATCATGCAAGCATACATATCAAGCACACAATATAGGTAAGTTTACTACCTTGTAACATAGCTTTCCTCTTGCTTTTCCTTTGATTCCCTTGTCTTTCCAACCCTATGGATTTTTGGCCAACACCATTAAACATCCTCTTAGATGTTCCAAGGTCCTAAACACATCAATAAATTATGCAAAACAATAATTAGAATCAAGTCATCAACTTATCTCTACTTGATTCTTTTTTGAGCATACTTGAACTCTAACTTTTGAGTTTCAATTCCAACCTTCTTAAAATTATTTCCACATACTATTCTGATGCAGGTTTAATTTAACTAATTAATTATTTTATTATTTTTTATTTTGTTAATTATTTCTGTATTTTAGAGAGTGGGTAGTTACTCCACTCACCCCACTTCCCTACTCCCCTCATTTTATTTCTTTTATTTATAGTTTAGGGTTTCATTTATGTAATCACAGTTGGCATTTGGAATTTATTGATCAGTTTTCCTTCCGTTCTCCCTGCTCCTCTACTCCTCCTCTCTTCTTCTTCCTCTTCTCTAACTTCTCATCCCTTCCAATCCTTTCTTGTTCTACATCAATTTTGGCATCAAAGCCTGGTTGACTGCTTTATTCTACTTTTACAAACTCATTTTCAATCCCCAAACACGCCCTTGTTGCAAAACCACCCACAGCCGTCTTTCTTTCACCATTGTTCACTCATTTTCAGAGGACCGTTCACCACGCCGCCACTTCCATTCTTACCATAGGCAACAATCCGTCTAGATCTCAAGGTTTCACAACCAGAAACCAGAGGAAACAACCTCCACGATCCAGCTGAACTCCCTCTGCATAGCGTCACTTTGAAGGCCCAGATCATACTCTTCCGACTTTCGTTTGCCATGAAACCACCACCATCGCCTTCGTTTAGAGGAACACAGCCAGCCATTAGAGCTTCACTGTCAACTGAGCTTCGATGCACCGCCACGTGCCGGAAGAAGGATCTGCGCATGGAATCCACGCGCCACCGTCCCCTGTTCGTCCAGTTTATGATTTTTCAGCCTTTTGACCCTATTTTCAGCCGTTTCTTCAACCATAGACCTTCCTAAATCTGAATGTTACTTCTTAGAACTACTGGGGTAAATTTTTGGTGTTGTAAAGCTACACCGGTAAGGCCTAATCAACCCTCTAATTAATTACTGTGACTTTTAGTATACTAGAGGTTACTTGTTATTGCTTTTGGTCCTTGTTATTGCTGGATTACTTTATCTTATTATTGTGTTGTTTTTACTGCTTCTGTATATATTTTTGTTATTATTTTTGAATATTATTTTGTAGCTTAAAAAAAGAAAGAGAGGAAAAAAAGAGGAAAAAAAAGAGAGGAAAAAAAGAAAAAAAGAGGGAAGAAAAAGAGGAAAAAAAGAAGAATTTATTTTCATTTTAGTAGCTTCTTACTTGCTTCATTATTTGCTGTTAATTTTTGCTTAGCTATTGCATGACTATTCATGATATTGAAAATAGACAAGACACCTTAGACCTTAGGCTCGTATCAGCTCCATTCAATCCCAAATGGACCATAGACTTTAGGCTTTTGAATTGAAACTGAATGAAATCACTAAATGCCTTAAGGAATCATTGGTCGAGGTTAAGCAAGAATATAACTCCCAATATCAGGAGCTTAGCGCCACTACCCAGGAGCTTAAGGTATCTAATCAAGAGCTTAGGACCTACCAGCAAGAAATTAGAGATTCTCTCCTAAGAATTAATAGGCAGGTCTTTAGTGAGGGTGCAGAAGGGACTCTTGGAAATGTCCCTGAGATCAATCAAGCGCACCTTAAGCCTGACACCGTTGGACCATCTCACACCAGAGGCTCCCAACTGTCTATAGGTCTGCGTAACTCACAGACTAAAACGCTACATGTTGAGACTCTTCCCCCACAGTTCGAGGAAGAGGACAACCCATGGGATGAGCAAGGGACAGAGGCTCACTACGAATCCCATGTTACGAACCGACGAACCTATGGAGGATACGCCGTGTACCCTAGGTATGGACAAGACCCGTCGCCGCCTAAATGATACTGAGACACCACTCGGTAAGACTACAATGATGATGCGACGAAGAGGGTTAAAGTCGAGGCACCTGACTTTGATGGTCATTTAGACGTGAATGCCTTCCTTGATTGGTTAGCCACCATGGACGACTACTTTGAGTGGTACAATATGAGTGACATACAGCGCGTTCGTTTTACCAAGATGAAGCTCGTAGGATCTGTAAGGAAGTATTGATAGCACGTCCGAGCGAACCTTGAACGCTTAGGGCAACCTCCTATCACTACTTGGGAGGAGATGAAGTTGAAGCTTAAGGAAAAGTACGTGCTGGTCAGTCACTTAAGCACGCTTTTCAACCAATTGAACAGCTCAAGCAGGGAACCTCATCGGCAGCCGACTACGTCTCTCAATACGATGACCTTCTGATCCGTAATGACTTAAATAAGCCGAGTTTTGTGGTTATTAAGAGGTTCATCAGCAACCTTAAGGATGACATATAGAGGGAGCTCAGAGTAAACCGTCCTTACACTTTAGGGGAAGCATATCATAAGGCTATCGACATTGACTCCCTACCTAAGTATCCCTCCTTCAGGCATCCCAGCTTCTCTGGATTAGAGTCTCGTCCAACACGCGGCTCTATTGTTTCGGCCAATCAACGGGTAAGTCAACAACTTTCAAGGCCAAGTGCTTCTAGACCAAGAGAGTCATCAGCGTTGAACGCTTGCACAGGTAGCTCATCGATAGAGTGTTTCAAGTGTCACTCTAAGGGACACATCGCTTCAAAGTGCCCACAACGTGCATTGCTTATCGAATCTCAAGATGATGCACTACTGGAGAGCGAGCCACATGTCGTCATCGACCCTGTCGATATTTCTTCTAATGTGGATGAAGAAATTAATTGTGATGACATGCCATTAGGTCATCTTGGAGTGATACGATGCCTCTTGACTGTCCCAATGCCAGATGACTCATGGAAACGGAACAACATCTTCCACACCTTCGTGAAGTGCGGTGATAAGTCATGCAAGTTGGTTATTGATAGTGGAAGTGAAAGGAACGTGATCTCTAGTCGAGGTGTTGCTCACCTTTGACTTAAGACAGAGTAAATTGCTAAGCCTTTCAGAGTTGCGTGGGTCGACAACACTTCATTGCTTATCACTCAGCAGTGTCGTGTCCCACTCCATTTCGGCGACTACAAGGAAGATGTTTTGTGTGTCGTTGTAACATCTAGACTTTTGGGCCTAGAAGTTCTAGAAATAGCCTAAATTAAATAGGCTACCAGACCCTTGGGAGTAGAAGTCCCAAAGATGAGAAAGGAAGTTAAAGCAGTTTCAGGGACTAAACTGCAAAGTAAAAGTTTTCAGAGGCTCGAGTATAATCAAGGTTAGAGGCTCCAGTAAAGTCTTGAAGGCCCAAAAAGAGAAAAGAGGCTAGATACAGGCCAAGGGGTAAGTTAGAAACCTCAAAGAGAAAATTATATGAAGCTAAGTCCAAGCAGGGACTAAACTGTAAATTCAGAAAGTTATGACTAACAGGGGTAAAAATGGAAGAGTGTACAGAAAATTCTAAGAAAAATCCCAGAAAATAGGAAATAATATTCTAAGACTCTTCTGTGAAGAGAAATGACAAAAATACCCCTGAGGCAGCTTAAATGGAATTTATGAGGTTATGGCTAGTAAAAAGTACACTGTTGAGGTAGTTATTTAAAATAGCAAGAGACCTCAAAAATATACGTAAAAATGAGGTTAATTGGTTGAAAGGTTATACTAATTTATAAAATTAGTCTCGCAACCAAAAGGCTAGTGGAATGGCTTTAATAAATCAAAGAGCTGATTGTGCCAATAAAAGGGTATTTTAGTAAACAATTTTTATACAAGGCTTAAAGGAAGTGTTATGGCCTGAGAAAATTCATAGATATTCTCTAGAGTGAAGAGAAATTTATGGAGTAGACAGAAGAATTTTTTGAACTCTGAAAGGCCATAAAGAAAGTCGAAGAAACGTGGGCCAAGTAAAATAGGAGGAAACTTAAGGGCTAAGTTTAGATCCAACGGTTATGATCTAATCTCCCTTCTCTTCTATTGTTCTTGCAACACATGACCTCTTCTAGAAGCATGATGCAAGGATGATGTAATAAGATGATGCAATGATGATGCAAAAGTCTACTTGAACTTCCAAAATTGCTCTTACTCCTTCTTCTAGCTACCAAGGGCATTTTGGTCCATTCAAGGCAAATTTTTGCCTATAAATAGGCACTCCCTCGCCTCATATTTCGGCCAAGCAAGGGAACCATAGGGGAAACTCTGCCGCTCTTGCATCTAGAGAGAGAAAGAGCTATTTTTAGTGAGAGAAAGTCCACCTAAGTTCAAGCTTCAAGATCAAGGTATGTGGTGGTTGTAGCATCTGATTTGATACCTATTTCGAATTAGTTACTATCCATATCTAATTCTGAAATTTGGTATTCTTAAAGTACACTCTATGAGATTTAAATCCATGGGTAGAACACTTTATTTGGATATGTGTACGATTTATGGTGATTTTTCAAAGTTAGGGTTTGAAATCTGGAAACAGTGTTGAACTTTTGGAAGAGTTTTGAGTTCCGTACAATTCCGGTCCTGTTCAGCATAGAATTGGTTCCTGAAACTATTTTTTCTTTAAATTTAAATTAAGGAGCTTTCAATGAGACTTGAAACCACTCAATTTTGATTTTTCTAGAATTAATTATGAATTTTCAAAGTTGAGCAAGAATTCTGGAACTTCTACTTGAACAGTACCCGCGAACCATAATTTCCAAATTTGATCTTCTTGAATCTAAGGCCATCTAAAGTGGTCCTAATTGACAATAAATGGATCTTAAGGATGGGAAATGATAAGATTTATATTAGAAAAGTTGGAAAGAAAACCCTAAGACTAAGAGAAAGGGTTGAGGTTCAAGAAAGCTAGTCTTGAACTTTATGTAATCCAGTGGTCCTAATAGATTGTATGATCATGATGGTTATGTTTAGGACCTTTGGAACAGCCAAGAGGATGTTTGGTGATGTTAACTGAATGCCCACAAGGTTGGAAAGTCAAGGGAGTCAAAGGAAAAGTAAGAGGAAAGCTTGAGATGCAAGGTAGTGAACTTACCTATTGTCATTGCTTGATGTTGTATGCTTATGTGTTATCGTGTACATGTTATTGAATGTTACTGATGATAGCCTTTTTGTCGTTCGCCTTGGGGTTCTCAATCAAAAATAAATCCAAGCTATGCAATATAGTGTAAACTCAGGTCGTTTCACTTTTGGGAGCCTTTATTAATTACCTAAGCTAGACTAAATGCCATGCAATGCAATGAAATGGGGTTTTAGGTTTTTAAGATTTAAATGAATGGTGCCTAAACTAAATGCAATGAAAAAAAACCTATGCTACTATATTTTTGGTGTTTTAAGATAATAATGATGGAATGGAAATGAATGATAGGAAATCTCTTGAAAATGGTTTTGATGGCAATCATAATTCACTTAAAATATTGGGAGTTTCACAAATCCATTAGGTTTTCTTAATAACAACCTCAATAACTCATTGAGTCCAAAGCTTACATTAATGAACTCATTAATGAAAACTTTATTAAGCTTCCCTAATGTGTAATTTTGGAATGATCATGCAATTGGCTCAATGTAACACGTAATCAACTCAGTATCAAAACATAACCATGCAAGATAGGAGAGAATCATGAGAGTTACAAGAAGCATATATGCAACTACATATATTTAAGCACAAAATTCAACATCAATCAATCCAAATTACAAATGTTAATTATTAACCAATGCTTACAGTAACAATCCCAAGTTCTTAACTAACAATTTACAACTCCTAGACCTAGAAAGCCATAAATCATAGCTAAAAATTGAAAACTGAAACTAAACTCCCCTTTAAAACTTGGAAACTCATGCTACTCCACCATCTTCAAGAGTTGATAAACCCTAGCCCTCTATAGCTTTAAGAAAAGCTCCAACTGAAGTGAATCCGTTGGCCATGGTAGCTGGGAGTGGAAGGAAATGAGATGGAGTGAAGGAAAGATAAAGGAAATGGATGGGGAAGAAGATGGAGGTGGAGAGGCAAGAAGATGAGAGAATAGAGGTGTTGGAGATGATAGAATGGAGTTCTCCCCTGAAAATAGGGTTTCTAAGGGTTTAAAGGGTCCATATGGGTCGGATCATATGATTAGAGGCTCCATTTTCGCGTTCTAATCCTAATCTAGCGTTACTGATACGAGTCTTTCGCTGCGGCGAAGTATTCCCGAGAGAAGTTCTGCCTAATCTTGTGGTTTCGCCGTGGTAAAGCTGTAAGTTGGCCGCAGTGAACTTTGCCCAAGAGATTACTGGTGAGATTTCAATTTGGCGCCGCGGCAAAGAATTCTCTTCGCCGCAGCAAACTGTGTTAGTGCTGATACTCTGATCTTGTGTTGTGTCATCCTTTGGTCTTTGATCTTGGCTCCAATTTTCAAGTGTCTTACAATAAAAAGCAACAATTTGAAGTATCAATTGTCCTAGAAATCAACTGAATACAATTAATAACCAATTATGACAATTTTAACCTCAAAAAAACACTAACTCAAAGCAAGGACTCTTAATCTAAATTAAGCACAATTATCATCAAAAGGAGCCAAAATCTATGATAAATACCCTTAAAATGATATGAAATAACATAGAATAATTGGGTTCAATCAGTTACTGTGACATATTTTAGCTGCTGTAATTGGTATTCATGATGAGTAGATTATGTCTCCATGGCCATGCATCAAGAAGTTAGCTTTGAGCATACTAGTATGTCACTAATTAACAAGAGAATAAACAAGTTGCGTGTAGTACATGAGCATCCATCTAGCATGATTAATATGGTATTTTTTGCTACTGAGATTCCCCCGAATCTCACCCCCTCCCTAACCAACCATTTAGGTCAATCAATGATGGGCACTAATGGCATGAGAAGCAAGGAGAAGAAAGTGGAGAATTATTAACGTTAATGATTGAGATATAATTCTCCTATGTTGTAAATTATGTTATGAATGCCATCAATTCAATGTATGTGATTAGGATATTTATGACATGAATGAAAGCATATAAGTATGAATGAGAAAGATTAAACCCATGTTATGTATGTTAAAGAAATAAAAAGAATTAAAGTAAGGAGATATTAAGGGATAAAACTTAGATCCTAAAGCAGTTAGTTTTGAGCTTCAGTTGGACCTATCAATTGAATGAGTTAAGTCACGAGATTTGGCAGACTCATAGTACACATCCCAAGCTTTAAAATGAGAGATAAGTCACCTCGTTTGGATGTGTATATGAAGTGATATGAATTTTCAAAGTTAAGGCGCAGAATCTGGAAAGTCCAGATTTTACCAAACGAATAGTAATCTTAATCCAATAAACTGTACATTTTTAGTGAGGATGAGTTCAGTTGAATATTTTTTCCCTTAAAGAGTATTGAAAGAGATTTCCGTAGAATTTTGAAACACCTCTATACGATTTTTCTAGAACTAGTTATGATTTTTCAAAGTTGGACCTGTAATCTGAAAACTGGACAGTGAACAGTAATTTTCTGAAAAATTAACATCCAAATTGAAATTTTTAAGTTTAAAACCATCCAAAGTGGTCTGGAATGGTTCTAAATGACTGCTAAGATACTATATAAGTAAGGTGTGACAGTGGTGATCCCTATGGATGTGTCTCACATTCTTTTAGGACGCCCGTGGTTATTTGACCATGATGTCACCATCCAGGGCCGAGCAAACAACCACATCTTCAAGCATGAGGGCAAGACCATCTTACTTCGTCCTGCGAAGCCTGAGCCTAAAGCAAAGGGTCCAGGCCCCACAAAAGGATCCACCTCTAAGCCTATCAACCTTTACCTCCTTGCAAAGAAGCAGTTCATCGAAGAAAGTAGAGAGGTTGATGTCATCCTTGCCGTTGTTTCCAAAGTCCTCTCTCCTCTTGCACCAACACCTGACAGCCTTCCAAAAGAAATGATGCAACTCTTGGACGAGTTTAAAGATGTTGCACCTGAGAAGTTACCTCCTGACTTGCCACCCATGAGGAACATCCAGCATGCGATCGATTTGGTTCCAGGATCACAGCTCCCTAACCTTCCACAATACAGGATGAACCCTAAAGATAGGGAAGAGCTCAATCGTCAGGTTAACGGCTTACTTGAGAAGGGCTATATCCAGTATAGTCTCAGTCCTTATGCTGTCCCTGCCCTTCTGACTCCGAAGAAAGATGGCTCGTGGAGAATGTGTGTTGATAGTCGAGCCATCAACAAGATAACTGTCAAGTACAGATTCCCGATCCCTAAGTTAGAGGACATGCTTGATTTAGTGTGTTACACCTTACTTATATAATATCTTAGAATCCCTTTAGAATCCTTTTTGACCACATTGGATGGTCTTGAGCTCAAAATCTCCTTTAAGACGTTACTTTTCTGAAATTACTGTTCATTGTGCAAATTTCAGAATTACAGGTCCAACTTTCAAAAATTATAACTAATTCTACAAAAATCATATGGAGGTGTTCTAAAATTCTACGAAAAGCTCTTTCAATGATCTTTAATGAAAAAATATCCAATTGGACTTATCTTTGCCCATTTCATACAGTTTATTGGATAACGATTACTGTTTATTTGGTAAAATCTAGACTTTCCAGATTCTGTGCCTAAATTTTGAAAATTCATATCTCCTTGTGTACACATTCAAAGAGGTGATTTACCTCTCATTTTAAAGCTTGGGACATTTACTATGAGTTTGCCAAAACTCGTGACTTAGCTCATTCATTTGATAGGTCAAACTGAAGTCCAAAACTAACTGCTGCAAGACCTACGTTTTATCCCTTAACTAACTTTTGCGTTAATTCTTTTAATTTCTTTGACATACATAACACGGGCTTACTCTTTCCCATTCATACTCATGCCATAAATATTATAAACACATACATTAAATTGATGGCATTCATAACATAAATTTACAACATAGGAGAATTATACATTAAACATAATCTCAATCATTAACGTCAATAATTGTTCGCTTTCTTCTCCTTACTGCTCATGCCATTAGTGCCCATCATTGATTGACCTAAATGGTTGGTTAGGGAGGGGTGAGATTCATGGAAATCTCAGTAGCAAACAATACCATATTAATCATGCTAGATGGATGTTAATGCACTACACGTAACTTGTTTATTCTCTTGTTAATTAGTGACATATTAGCATGCTCAAAGCTAACTTCTTGATGCATGGCCATGGAGACATAATCTACTCATCATGAATAGCAATTACAGTAGCCAAAACATGTCACAATAACATTCAATAACATGTACACGGCAACACACAAGCATACAACATCAAGCAATGACAATAGGTAAGTTCACTACCTTGCGCCTCAAGCTGTCCTCTTACTTTTCCTTTGACTCCCTTGATTTTCCAACCATGTTGGCATTCGGTTAACATCACCAAACATCCTCTTGGATGTTTCAAGGTCCTAAACATAGTCACATGATCATACAATCTATTAGGACCACTAGATTACATAAAGTTCAAGACTAGCTTTCTTGAACCCCAACCGTTTCTCTTGCTTTTAGGGTTCCCTTTCTAGCTTTTCTAACCTAAATATCATCATTTCCCATCCTTAATATCGATTTATTGTCAATTAGGACCACTTTAGATGGCTTTAGATTCAAGAATATTAAATCTGGAAATTTTGGTTCGTGGGTACTGTTCATGCAGAAACTCCAGAATTTTTGCTCAAATTTGAAAATTCATAATTAATTCTAAAAAAATAAAAATTGAGTGGTTCCAAGTCCCACTGAAAGCTCCTTAAGTTAACCTTAAAGGAAAAATAGATTCAAGAACCAATTCTATGGTGAACAATAACAGAATTGTACAGAACTTGACACTCTTCCATAAGTTCAACACTGTTTCTAGATTTCAATCTTTAACTTTGAAAAATCACCATAAATCGTACATATATCCAAGCAAAGTGTTCTACCCATGAATTTAAAGCTTACAGAGTGTACTTTAAGAATTCCAAATTTCAAAATCAGATACAAAGATTAACTTATTCAAAACAGGCATCAAATCATCACATAATTCTTCCAATTTCCACATAGATCCACTTGAAACAACCTTTAATCAATGTGTTCTAACAGGTTTAACATCAAAATCATCCTCCCTTAACTCTTATTAATTTTGGCCAACACCTTTCCCTAAGGGAAACCAAACTTTTCAACCATAAAAACCAAAGATTCAAAGCAAGAAACAAGAGGAAACAACTTACTAACCTTAGATCTAAACTTGGTTGATCAAAGTAGGTGTCTTCCTCTTGATTTAAGCTTCAAGAATCAAAATTGCAAGAGTTTCCCCTAGTGTTCTTCAGCTTGGCCAAAAATGTTAAGGAGGGAGGGTCTATTTATAGCCAAAAATTTGGTTTGAATGGACCAAAATGCCCTTGGTAGCTAGAAGAAGGAGTAAGGGCAATCTTGAAAGTTCAAGTGGACTTTTGCATCATCATTACATCACTTTGTTGCATCATGCTTATCTCATTCTTCTAGAAGGTTGCAAGTGTCAAAAATGTGGTGGAGGAGAAGGGAGATTAAATCCTAGCCGTTGGATCAAACTTGTTTCATAAGTTTCCTCTGAATTTACTTGGCCCACGTTTCTCCGGCTTTCTTTATGGCCTTCTGGAGCTCAGAAAATTCTTCAGTCTGCTCCATAAATTCCCTTTAATTGTAGAGAATATCTATGAATTTTCTTAGGCCATAACACTTCCTTTAAGCCTTGCATAAAAATTCATTTACTAAAATACCCTTTTATCGGCAAAACCGGCTTTTTAATTTATTAAAGCCACTCCATTGGCCTTTTGGTTGCAGGACTAATTTTATAAATTAGTACAACCTATCAACTATTTAACCTCATTTTTGCATACATTTTTAAGGTCTCTTGCTATTTTAAATAATTACCTCAAACGGTATACTTTGTACCGGCCATAACCTTATAAATTCCATTTAAGCTGCCTCAGTGGTATTTTCGTCTTTTCTCTTCACAGAAGAGCCTTAGAATATTATTTTCCATTTTCTAGGATTTTCTTGGAATTCTCTGTATACTCTTCCATTTTTACCCCTGTTGGTCATAACTTTCTAAATTTATGGTGTAGTCCTTGCTTGAACTTAGCTTCATATAATCCTCTCTTTGAGGTTTCTAGCTTAACCTTTGACCTGTATCTAGCCTCTTTTCTCTCTCTGGGCCTTCGAGACTTTACTGGAGCCTCTAACTTGATTATACTTGAGCCCCTGAAAACTTTCACTTTGCAGTTTAGTCCTTGAAACTGTTCGACTTCCTTTCTCATCTTTGGGACTTCTGCTTAAAAGGAGACTAGTAGCCTATCTAATTCAGGCTATTTCTGGTACTTCTAGGCCCGAAAGTTTGGATGTTACATAGTGTCTGGATCTAAATGGTTCTCCAAGCTCGATCTTCACAGTGGTTACCATCAGATTCGATTCAGACCAGGAGATGAGTGGAAAACTGCGTTTAAAACGCAAGATGGACTGTACGAGTGGCTCGTTATGCCGTTTGGCTTAACAAACGCCCCGAGCACATTCATGCGAGTGATGACGCATATGCTGCAGTCCTATCTAGGAAAGTTCGTGGTTGTCTACTTTGATGACATTCTGGTCTTTAGTAAGTCCAAAGATGACTACTTGCACCACCTTAGACAGGTGCTTTTGACCCTTCGAAAGGAGAAGTTTTATCTCAACCTATCAAAGTGCTCCTTCCTACAAAATCAAATCACGTTTCTCGGATTCATCGTCTCGGAACAAGGCTTATCTGCAGACCCTGCAAAAGTTCGAGCTATCCAAGATTTGGCCAGAACCATAGACACTACATGAAGCACGCAACTTCCATAGGCTTGCATCCTTCTATCGGCATTTTATTAGAGACTTCAGCACACTTATGTCTCCAATTACTGACTGCCTGAAGAAGGATAAGTTCAATTGGACCCCCGCGGCCTCCACAGCTTTCAATACTATTAAGAAGAAACTCTCAAGTGCTCCCGTCCTGGCTTTACCTGATTTCAACAAGTGCTTTGAAGTTGCTTGCGACGCATCCAGGGTTGGGATTGGAGGCGTTCTAAGCCAAGAAGGCCACCCCGTCGCCTACTTCAGTGAGAAGCTCAATGAGACCAAGTAAAAGTACTCCACGTACGACAAGGAGTTCTATGCCATTATTTGCTCTTTAGAGCATTGGAAGTACTATCTCCTTCCCCAACAGTTTGTCATCCACTCAGACCACCAGTCTCTCATGTTCCTTAGCTCCCAACAGCACTTGAATGCTAAACATGCCAAGTGGAGCGAATTCATTCAGGAATTTACCTTCGTGGTCAAGCACCGCCCAGGGGTAGAGAACAAAGTAGCTGACGCTCTTAGCCGAAAATCCACGTTCTTAACACTCTGATGGTTAGTGTCGTGGGCTTTGACAGGCTCAAGGATGAGTACACCTCGTGTCCTGACTTTGGCATCATTTATAGTGAGGTTAAAGATGGCAACCGCCACGATCATGTGGATTTCCTTATCGATGATGGCTACCTGTTCCATGGGTCGAGATTATGCATTCCCCGTACGTCACTACGTGATTTTCTCATTTAGGAATTGTGTGTGGCAGGGTTAGACGGACACTTTGGCGTTCAGAAGACTACAGCCCTAGTTGAAGATAGGTTCTATTGGCCTTACCTTAAGCGTGATGTTGCTCGACTCCTTTCCCAGTGTCGTACGTGCCATACGACCAAGGCAAAGAAGAGGAATACTGGATTATACACACCTCTTCCTATTCCTGAGGGCACGACTCTGTCTTTGTTGTGGTTGATAGATTCTGGAAGATGGCACATTTTATTCCGTGCAGTAGGACTACCGATGCTTCACATCTAGCAAAGCTTTTTTTTCGAGAGGTTGTGCCTCTTCACGATTTGCCTACTACTATTGTCTTTGATAGGGATGTCAAGTTTGTCAGCTATTTTCTAGAAGACCCTTTGGAAGCTCTTTGGGACACAACTAAAGTTCTCGTCTACTTTCCACCCTCAGACTGACGGACAGACTGAAGTAACTAACCTAGCTTAGGTGACCTGCTCCGTAGTTTAGTTGGCGATAAGCCTGGTAACTAGGATTTAGTCTTGCTTATAGCTAAATTTGCTTACAATAACTCAATCAATAGATCCACTGGCAAAAGCCCATTCCAAATTGTTCAGGGTTCCAACCCAAAGCAGCCTATTGACCTTACTCCCCTTCCCCTGTCTGCTCGCCCTTCTAGGTCCGCTGAGACATTTGCATATCGCCTTCACGATATTCATGCTAAGGTTAGGCGTAAGTTAACTTTAAATAATGACAGGTATAAGATAGCTGCTGATGTCCATCGACGTCACCAGGAGTTCGATGTTGGCGACCTTGTTATGGCTCGCATACGGCTTGAGCGTTTCCCAAAAAGGCCTTACAAGAAGCTGTATGTCCGTGCCTCTAGCCCGTTTTGCATTTCCAAGAAGTTAAGGCCTAATGTGTAACACCTTACATTTACGACCTTATGTTGTGCCAAGTTAAGACATTCGGAAGTGCAATCTAAGGTTACCGGGTTGAAAAACCAGAATTTGAAAATTTCTTTTCCCGCATTACTATTCACCGTAACCTTAAACTTGGCATAACTTTGAAAAATCATAACTAATTCTAGAAAAATCGAAATGAGGTCGTTTCAAGTCTCACTCGAAGCTCTTAACATCATCTACCAAGGAAAAATGACCTCAGGTTCCGATTTAATCAGAAACGCATTCGTTTTCAATTTCGAAAAGTACTGTTCATTTGGTCATTTTTCTATTTTCCAGGATTTTTGCCTAACTTCGGAAAAGCATAACTTCTTACACAGAGCTCCGATTGTGACGCTTTACCACTCATTTTAAAGGGAAAAATAAGATCTATTTGCATGCCAAATTTCAGGGAAAAAGTCAACCATTTGACCAGGGTCTTCGTTGGTCAAAGTTTGGTCAAATCTAGACCATTTTTATCCCCTTTTTCACTAATTCTAACAGCATTTCGTTTTTCACTATAATCATACTATAATCACATGTAAAGCTATTCTATCATTAATATACATTCCAAAAAGGTTATCATATCATGTATTCATGATCATAGCATGTTTACATGGCTTGAAAGAGAAAGGTTCAAAACCGTATAATACATTACATAATTCATAACTTCCTCAAGCCATGACTATTTCCTTTCCCTTCTCCTTGGCAGTAGTGGCACCTAGGATATCATGTTATAGGAGGAATGAGATTTCATAGAAATCCCAGTAGCATTGAACATACAACCATCAAGTCAACATGCATAAGATGTCATGCTACATGCAGTATAATAACATTTCTAGTCTTTATGCCATGCCATAATCATTCTGTATCCATGTCATCATATCATGGAGCATATAATCATTCTGGTCAAAACTCAATCATGCAAGAGCCAAGGCATACATTGCAAGGAGTTCACATCATCTGTACATAAACATTCTCATGGCACATAAACACACATAGCAGAAACACCAAATACAGATCAACAAAATAATTGCAGTTCACGCTACCTCAATTCCACGCTTAACGTTTCCTCCTTGTTCCCTGGCTGGAGATCCTCCTAGGTTTCCAGAAGAGTTGCCTATCCACCATACAGTAAGGGTATGGTAAATTCCGTATCCAGTATACCATTCTTTCTCAATATAATGCTACCCTTGTATCTTTCAATTTATAATTTCTGTATACCTTTCCTAATCCTTTGGACCTTAGTTTGACCAAGCCTTAATCCTCAATTAAGGTCTTGGAATTCTTCCTTAATCCATGATTAATCATGCTTTCTTGGTTAATCACTAACCCTTAATCCTTAATCCAATATTTAATTAAGGTCCTCAAGTCACATAGTCATAATCCTCTAAGATTAAATCACTAATCCCTTTTTGGATTAACCATTAATCATTCTCTAATCAACATGATTAACCATTAATTATTCCTTAATCAACATGATTAATCATTAATCATTCTCTAATATGATTAAGCTTTAATCAATCCTTATTTAACATGATTAATCATTAATCATTCTCTAGTCAATATGATCAAGCTTTAATCATTCCTTAATCAACATGACTAATCATAATTAAACATCCTTCAATTAGCATAACTAATCACAAATTAATTAGGGTAGCTAACCTTAATCACTTACTAATCCTTAATCAAATAACATGATTAACCTTAGCTATCACTAAACCATAATTAATCAAGGTAATTAATCCTAATCTTCCTCAAATAAATAATCAACTAAAAATAATTAACACTTAGGGAGATAAACATACCTTAATTAGCGCTTAATCGGCGATTAGAGGTGTCTAAGCTTGCTGTCTCTCTTTCTCTCTCTTCTTTCTTCCTTTCTCTCTCCTAGAACTCAAGAACACAAAATTCTCTCCCAACAAAACCTCTTGGCCGAAATCTTCATGGAAGGGGGGGTATTTATAGGCCTTGATATTTCAAAATGCCGAAAATGCCCTTCGGGAAAAAGATGCGATCTCGGCCGTCCATTTTTTTCTACTTTACACATGGACAAATCTTAGGGCACACACCATAAGAAAGTGACACATGTAGGGACACCTAATCACCATGTGATTTTCATGTGGAAAATAAATATTATTTTATTGTTTTGTCTCTTATTTCCCTTTATGCCCTTGAACAATTTGGAAAATTCCAACTTTGTCCTCCCCTTCTAATTTTGGCCGAATTATTGCTCTTAATATTGGAAAAATATGCCTCATCCAATAATCAGTGCAATCCACTGATTATTTGTGTATTTCCGGTCCGATTTTCCAACAATCCTGTCCAATTTACTGTCACAAAATTTCGATTTCAACACCTCATTAAATTCCTCTCATTCCAAGGGTAATCCATGATTTTTCTCAAGTTTTATCTCCCTCTATAATTTTCTAAATTTTATTCTGTCAAAAATCACTATTCTACCGATAATAATTCGGTAATAAATATTCTTTAAGCTAACCTCTGTACATCCAAAGGTGGGAAATAATTTTATAAATTAGGATAATATGTCACATAATTTATCCATATTTTTCCTTGAATTTTTGAGGCCTCTATATATTTTAAATAATGGAAATTGGCTAATTTTCCTTAATTAACCAAAAATTCCAATAATTACAAATAATTTCCTGATAAATTATTTTTAATCTCATATTCATCTTCTAAGCCTCAAACATTATTCTGTACCCTCCTTTCTATTTTTCATGATTTTCTAGGAATTTTCAGGAAATTTGGACATTATTTCCAATACTGCCCTTTCTTAACTGATCTTTTCAGAAATGACCGTTATGTCCCTATCCTGATTTTTCCTCATAGCTTGGATCCTCTACCAGTCTACTATACTATTTGGCCTTAGTTAGTCACAAATCATTCATCAACTAGAATAAAATTATCAGGGTGTGACATAATGCATATTTATTAGAGTTACCTCCAGATATGGCTATCAGTCCAGTATTTAATGTTGAGGATCTTGTTCCTTATCGAGGCACTTTCGAGCCGCCCCCTTTGTTTTCTAATGATATTGCAGGTACCTCGACCCACCAAGCCCTAACTCTGCCGTTACCTAAGGTTGCGCCACCCACCCAAGCCATTAACGCCGTGATAGATGAGCAGACGATATCCACTCCAGCAGGTCCCATCAATTATTACCTCGTTCGTTGGATAGGCTGCAATGATGCAGACGCCACGTGGCTCACCGAGGATGAATTTCGTCGTATAGACCCCTCCTTCCTTCATGACTTCCAGCTATCCAACTCTCCAGTGGCGAGTTCTTCCCACCGGGGAGAAATGATGCAGGTTTAATTTAACTAATTAATTATTTTATTATCATTTATTTTGTTAATTATTTCTGTATTTTAGAGAGTGGGTAGTTACTCCACTCACCCCACTTCCCTACTCCCCTCATTTTATTTCTTTCTTTTATTTATAGTTTAGGGCTTCATTTGTGTAATCGGACTTGGCATTTGGAATTTATTGATCAGTTTTCCTTCTGTTCTCCTTTCTCCTCTGCTCCTCCTCTCTTCTTCTTCCTCTTCTCTAACTTCTCATTCTTTCCAATCCTTTCTTGTTTTACATCATATTCTCACATAATTTTGTATGTAGAATCCATTTCCAAGCTCAAAACAATCAAAATCCAATCCTAACTATTCAAAACAGTAAAGGCCGAACAGAATCACAAACTAAGGGAAAGTTAGATTTCTTGCAAAATCAACACAGAACCACTTGATTCTTGTTGTTTCCAAGCCTTTAAACATGTTTCTAGCATCTATTTCATATTTTCCTAACATTATCAATTTCGTGCAGCATGCCCCCTTAGAATTTTAATCATCAAAAGTCCAATCAAACCAACCACCAGGCTCAAAAATAACAAGGGAGGCAGAAACTACATCAAAAACAGCGCACATACCTTGTTTTAGAGCTTGATCTGGCTTGGGATAACTTGGCCCTTTCTTTCTCCCTCTTCTTTCTCTCTCTAGAAACCATTTTGCAAGAGCTTCCCCATGGGTCCCTTATGCTTGGATGAAATGATAAGGAGTGGAGAGGTATTTATAGAAGACAAGATTGAATCTTAGCCGTTGATCTTAAAAATATGTGGCTTGATCTAGACCGTCTATTTTCTCTTTTTATCTTGTGATGACATGTGTCCTATGACATCATGCTTACCTCATCTTGATGACATCATGCTTACATCATCAAGCCACATGTCTTTAATCCAATCGCACACGTGTCTTCCATCTAACTGTACATGTAATACCTTCTTTTCCTATCTAAACATACATTTGTCTCTTCCATATTCCTTCATCATTTTGGCATTAAAATAGAGAGAAAAATAATATAAAATTCGTGGAAAATATAGCCCTTAGACATTCCTCCACCTATTTTGCCATTCTGCACCATATCGGGTACTTTTTCTGAGTCCTGACTGACCCGGTACCACTGGGATATGTTTTGGCACTATTTTCTCATCTTAATTAAGTACATATATGGCACCATCTTAGAGAAGTATAGCTGAAAATAATTAGCTCCACTGACAGGCTATTTAACCTTACTGAGTCACGCAGTAGAGGTTTTACTATAACGGGTAGACAAGGGACTGTCTAAAATAATGTCGTACTACATTCTGATTTTTATGCTGTCCATAAATATCTTCTGTTGACTCAGCACGATGACTTGTAGGTGTCATGATTGTATTTGGTGACACAGTATGATGATTCGCAGGTGTCGTGAATGCATTCGGTGACTCAGCATGCTGACTCAGCACTATCATGATGGTCTTCTTTAGATATTTTCTTTCTCCTTTTCCTAAAAATTTTATTAAATAATACTTAATCGGGGTTACCTTCTCCGAATTCTTTCTATCGGCTCGTTACTTCGTTGATATGTCTCTGGGTTTCATTCTTTCCTTTTTCATCACAAGGAATTCCTGTAATTTTTCTCGGGTCAAAAGTCAAGCTCTAGATAGCTATTTTGACTTTCCCCGAGTGGGTATAAATAGGTTTTAAATTTAATTAAAGCTAACCTTATCAGTTTCTGGGGACGGAATTAATTTTACAATTTATGTAAATTCCTCAACTACTGTTCCTTAGTTTTTCCTGATTACTTGAGGCTGTCTGATAGCTTAAATAATTCAACTTAAGTTACTATCTCAAATTGCTCAAAACCCTGGAACGACTGCAAGGCATTTCCATTTTTTCTAGCCTTATATCAGCTCTGGGATCCTATTCCCATTTTTCTGAAATTTTTTCAAGTCATTTGGCCCCTTTTTGCTAGCTTTGAGCATTGGCTGACTAGAATTTTTATTATTTACAATTCGGTCCCTACTTGGCCTAGGAATCTTTTCTTCGTAATTTGGTCCCTCCTTAGGCCTAACCTTCAAAACTATCTCTTGCAAGTTTTGGGTATAACCTCTGGCCCTTAGTTGTTTCCCGTTCATCATTCTTTAGTCCCCGAGCACTATTGTTTTACACATTTGCCCTTGAAAAATCTCTGTTTCCTTTCGAGGGATCTCCAGGACTTTCATTGCATTGGACTTAATAATCATCCTTTCCTTGTGCTATTACTTATATCTATGAGCCAAAATTTGAGATGTTACAGTGTTCACTTTTGGGAGCCTTTATTGATGACCTAAGCTGGACTAAATGCCATGTAATGCAATGAAATGGAGTTTTGGGTTTTTAAGATTAAAATGAAATGTAACTAAATTATATGTAATGGAAATAAACCTAAGCTACTATATTTTTGATAAGATGATAATAGAATGGAAGTGGATGATAGGAAACCTCTAGAAAATGGTTTTAATGTCAATCATAGTTTACTTAAGATATTAGGAGTTTCATAAAATCATTAGGTTTTCTAGAATAACAACCTCAATGACTTATTGAGTCCAATATTTAAATCAATAAACTTCATTAATAAAAACATTGTTAAGCTCTCCTAATGCGTAATTTGAGAATGATCATGCAATTGGTTCATTGCAACCTAAAATCAACTCAATATCAAAACATGACCATGCAAGATAAGAGAGAATCAAGAGAGTTACAAGAAAACATATATGTAACTACATATATTGAAGCACAGAATTCAACGTTACCAATCCAAACTACAAATGTAAATCATTAACCAATGATTACAATAACAATCCCAAGTTTCTAACTAAGAATTTACAACTCCTAGATCTAAAAAGTTATAAATCATAGCTAAAAATTGAAAACTGAAACTAAACTCCCCTTTTAAGTCTGGAAACTTATGCCACTCCACCATTCTTCAAGAGTTGATAAACCCTAGCCCTCCATAGCTTCAAGAAAAGCTCCCATCAGAGTGAACCTGTCAACCATGGTAGCTGGGAACGGAGAAAAACAAAATGGGATGAAGAAGTGGAGGAAATGGATGGGGAAGATGATAGAGGTGGAGAGGCAAGAAGATGAGAGAATAGAGGTGTTGGAGATGATATAATAGAGTGATTTTTTCAAAATAGGGTTTCTAAGGGTTTAAAGGGTCAATTTGGGTCCGATCATATGAGTGGAGGATCCATTTTTGCGTTCTGGATCTGAATCTGACGTTACTAATATGAAGAAGTTTGCTGTGACAAACTCAAAAGTTTGCTGTGAGGAACTGTTACAGAAAAGAGCTTCAGTAAGATTTTGATAGTTGGCCATAGTGAACTCAAAAGTTTGCCACAACGACCTATTCCAGAAAGAAACTTCAATGAAATTGTAAGAGTTTACCATGGCGAACTATTCGAGAATAGTCACTGATGCACATTTTCCAACTTTTTACCATAGCACAGCATTTTCTTGGCTGCAACCAACTATTCCGGGTTCAATATTTTGAGTTCTCATGTTGTGTAATACTTTGATTTTTGATCTTGGTTCTAATTCTCAAATGTCCTCTAATGAAAAGCAACAACTTGAAGCATTAATTGTCCTAGAAATTAATTTAGTACAATTAATGACCAATTATGACAATTTTATCCTCAAAAAGATGCTAATTCAAAACAAGAACTCTTAATCTAAATTAAGTACAATTAACATCAAAAAGGGCCAAAATCAATTATAAAAATGCTTAAAATGATATGAAATAACATAGAATAATTGGGTTCAATCAAATCCCCTATACTTAAACCTTTGTACTACTAGACAAAGGCAATATAAAACTAGAGCAAGAGAAAAACATTGATACAAATGGGAACCCCTATGAATTCAAAGTAAGAAAGCAGTAGTGTCATTAAGCCAACTCTTCAAAAAGCAATTATAGTAATCTAAGTTAATGAGAAGGGATTAAAGTAGAGTACAATCAATGCAATAGGAATGAACAAAAGAGAAAACGCTTAAGATATAAACTATTTCACTCTACTCACCAAGTTGGGGTAATTTCTCTCTCAAATCCACTTAATCAACACTTTACCATAAGCTTGTTAAAATCCTACCTCTCCACCTGTAATGCATGAATGCAATGATCAAGAGGTCTTTTAGGGTTATGATGAATGGAAAGAGCTAAAGGACATGAGATGAGGTGAAAAGATATGAAATGATTAAGCACCAAGCATTTTAGAAAAGGTTTCCAACTTTTTTTGACCAGGAAAAGGTTTCCAACTAACATTTACTCTATTCTCTAAAAGCACAACTTTGTTCTTCAACCCACTAATTTTCAAAACTTTATTCTTTTGGTACCATTTTATTTTTGATCTTTCTTTCTTTGGCTTTTATCAACATTTTCTTCTATTTCTTTGCCTTTTTATATTTCTCTTTTTTTTGGCAATTCCAAACCCAAAAAGACAAAGTTTAACACATCATGAATGTAATAATAAAAATGTTAGAAACTTGAATGTATAATACATGTCTTGGCACTTAAGAAAAGATGAAGGCTCAAATGGCTAACAATAGATGAAATTGCGAGCGTTTGTGTTTGGGATGTAGGGGTTTAAAAAAGAATGCCTCTATCATGCTCATAACATTAGTACAACTAAGTTTTGAATAAGGACTAAAACAAGTTCTAGAAAGCAGAAGATATAAGTGGATGCAACACACTATATGAAACATCCTACCTTTAACCACTCAGAGTACGCATTAGTAAGCATTATGGTTCAAGCAGGTCAAAATACAAGCCTATGGATTAAAATTTCAGCATAACTACTCAGATTACTATTCACTGTTTAAATTCAAATTTCATGTCCAATTTTGAAAAATCATAACTAATTCCATAAAAATTGTATCTCCTTGTATACACATCTAATTGAGGTGATCTACCTCTCATTTCAAAGCTTGGGATGTGTACTATGAATCTGCCAAATTTTGTGGCTTAACTCATTCATTTGATAGGTCAAACTGGAGCTATAAACTCTCTGCTTCAGGATCGCGTTTTATCCCTTAACCTCCTTTTTACTTTAATTCTTTCTATTTCTTTGGTATACATAAATTGGGTTTCTACTTTCCCAATCATCCTCATATATTTCTATTCCTCCCATAAACATTGTAATTAAATACATGGTATCATTGGCATCCATAACATAAATTACATAATAAAAGAATTATACATTAAATAATAACATCATTCATTAACATCAATAATTCTCCACTTTCTTCTCCTTGCCTCTCATGCCATTATTTCTCACCATTGATTGACCTAAATAGTTAGTTAGGTAGAGGTGAGATTCGATGGAATCTCAGTAGCAAACACTACCCATGAGCATGCAAGACATAATGCATATGCATGACATGTTATAACATTAACATGAATGGCATGGAAAGTAAGCTAAAGCATTTCATACTTTCATAACATATTGCCAAGGCAAAGTATAACATAAACTTGCAAACATAACTCTGCAAACATTTCATCATAGCTTAGTCACATCATGACAACACAACCACATCATGCAAGCATACATATCAAGCACACAATATACGTAAGTTCACTACCTTGTAATATAGCTTTCCTCTTGCTTTTCCTTTGATTCCCTTGTCTTTCCAACCCTATGGATTTTAAGTCAACACCATTAAACATCCTCTTGGATGTTCCAAGGTCCTAAACACATCAATACATGATGCAAAACAATTATTAGAATCAAGTCATCAACTTATCTCTACTTGATTCTATCTTGAACATACTTGAACTTTAACTTTTGAGTTTCAATTCCAACCTTCCTAAAATTATTTCCACATACTAATCCCATATAATTTTTCATGTAGAATCTATTTCCAAGCTCAAAACAATCAAGATCCAATCCTAACCATTCAGAATAGTCAAGGCAGAACAGAATCACAAACTAAGGGAAAGTTGGATTTCTTGCAAAATCAACACAGAACCACTTGATTCTTGTTGTTTCCAGGCCTTTAAACATGCTTTTAACATCCATATCATCTTCTCCTATTCCAATAAATTTTGTGCAGCGTCTCCCCCATAGGATTCCAATCATCAAAAATCCAATCAAACTAACCACTAGCTCAAAAATAACAATGGAGGTAGAAACTAGATCAAAAACGGCACTCGTACCTTGTTTTAGAGCTTGATTTGGCTTGGGATTACTTGGCCTTTCTCGTCATTTGGAACCATTCAAAATTGTTACATGATGCTCACAATAGGTGAAAACCAAGATTTAAGATTTTGATTTTGGTTACTATTCATGTAACCCCTAAAAATCGGGTCAACTTTGAAAAATCATAACTAAATGTAGAAAAATTGAAACAAAGCAGGTGTAAGTCTCACACAAAGCTTATGAAATGCTCTACATAGGAAAAATATTTCTAGGTATCAATTTCTCATAGATCAATACCAATTTCCACACAATTATATACTGTTCATTTGGTAAATTCTGAAATTTCCAGTATTTTTTACCCAACTTTGAAAGGGCATAACTCTTTTCAAAAACTTCAAATTTAATGATCTACCACTTAATTTAAAGTTAAAAATATATGATCTACAAGTCTGCCAAATTTTAAATTCAAATTTGAACATTTGCTATTTATTTCGTATGCACCAAATTTGGTCCTTTTTAGTCAAAGGTTATCCCCTAATTACTTTTGTTTTGGCTCTTTCTTAACCTTTTACCCATCCTTAATCATTTGGGACTTAACACATGCTTGAACATACATTCCACTATACTTTCACATGTTTAAACATAGACATACATGCTTGGCTCCCTTAATTCTGTCCAACACAATGGGGATCTGTACTTGCGACCATACAAAGCTTCATACGGAGCCATTTGTATACTGGAGTGATAACTGTTATTGTAAGCAAATTCTGCTAACGGTAGATAGCCATCCCAGTTACCTTTGAAATCTAATACACAGGCTCTCAACATATTTATGTTGTCCATAAATATCTTTTGCTGACTTAGAGTGATGACTTGTAGGTGTCATGATTGCATTTGGTGACTCAGTATGCTGACTCAGTGCCGTCATGATAGTCTTTAGATATTTTCTTTCTTCTTTTCCTAGAAATCTTATTAAATAATACTTAATCAGGGTTACCTTCTCTGAATTCTTTCTATCGGCTCGTAACTCCGTTAATCTGTCTCTGGGTTTCATTCTTTCCCTTCCATCACAGGGATTTCCTCTAATTTTTCTTAAGCCAAAAGTCAAACCTTAGACGACTATTTTGACTTTCCCTTGCATAGGGTATAAGTAGGCTTTAAATTTAATTAAAGCTAACCTTGTAAGTTTCTAGGGATGGAATTAATTTTACAATCTGTGTAAATTCCTCAACTACTGTTCCCTAGTTTTTCCTGATTATTTGAGGCCATCTCGTAGCTTAAATAATTCAATTTAAGTTACTATCTCATATTGCTCAAAACCCCAGAATGACTTCAGGGCATTTCGGTCATTTCTAGCCTTTTTATCGGCTCTAGGACCCTATTATCATTTTTCTGGAATTTTTCTAAGTCATTTGGGCCCTTTTTGCTAACTCTGAGCATTAGTTGACTAGAGCTTTTATTATTTATAATTAGGTCCCTACTTGGCCTAGGAATCTTTTCTTTGCAATTTGGTCCCTCCTTAGGCCTAACCTTTGGAACCATCTCTTACAAGTTTCTGGCATAACCTCTGGCCCTTAGTTGTTTCCAGTTCATCATTTTTTAGTCCCTGAACACTATTGTTTTACGCATTTGTCCTTGGAAAATCTCTTTTTTCTTCTAAGGGATCTCCGGGTCTTTCGTTTCGTTGGACTTAGTAGTCATCCTTTCCTTATGTTATTACTTGTATCTGTGAGCCAAAATTTGGAATGTTACATTTCTCCCCCTCTTATAAAAATTTCGCCCTCAAAATTTCAAGATTAAACCTCAACCTTTGCTTTTCCTCAGAGGTTTCTTAGGGAGAATGTTCTTTGGCTCTTTCTTTCGGTCTACGGATTCTGCTTTTTGCTTTCTTGGCCAGGCTTTAGCCTTAGGTTTCATACTTCAATATCATGAACTTTCACTTAATCTCATAAGTTCTTATGCCTTTGGGCATTTACCCAAATGCTTTTCATGTTCTTACACGTCTTTCATTCCTTAGGCACATATATTCAACGTTGTGCCTTAACATCATACCTTTTCTTAAGGTGTCTCATCATACCATGGCTTTCTGAGTTTCCCTTATCATGTCTTCTCTAGGTACTTCCCATATCTTCATATTTTAAACCCTTTCATACTTTATTTTAAGGGCCTATTCCCTTTCTTTTACATTCTGATTTCACACATAGCTTGCCTGAATGCGTAACCTTCAGGACTTACAACCTGTGGTTCCCTTAATTCTTACTTTCCTTACTTTTCTTTGTTGACTAGAACAGAATTGAGCTCAGTCTAATTAACAATAACAGTATTTGTGGAAAAAGTCAAGGGTACTCTCTCTGTACTAGGTAACCAACCTGAGGAGGTTTCCCCATCTTAAACTCATTCCGAGTCATCTCATTCTCGTGCCCCAAAGAGATACTGCCCTTATGGCTCGACAACATTCCCTTAGGCTTGGTCTACTGCGACTTTAGGAGCTACTGCACTCTATCGTAAGCCTCTTCAGGATTCATTGTGACCCTGGATTCTTTCATATTCTACCCAAGCCACGTTCCACTCTTTAGGAGCCTTTAGACCAGTGGACTTAGTTAGAGAATAAGTCACCTATCCTCAGCCAATAACTTGACTGATTATTCCCCAAAACTGATCACAGACACCCATATTGCCTTCTTAGGCCTTACTCAATCCTTTCCGTCAACTCTGGAATCATTCATCCTTCCTGCATTTCCTTTTTCCTTAACTTTTAGCTACGTCAGGCCATTTCTCTATCATTTTACCTTTGTAATTCTCTAGGCTATTTGTTCACCTCTATGGCCTTCTGGGCTTATCATTATATCCATGACAGTCTGCCACGCCTTACGATTCCCTTTCTTATTTTATAGGGAGAGGTCTTGCAAAATTATTTTCATCATATCTTAGGATATTCTATCCTTTCATCACTCTTGGCCAACTTCACTCTCATTGGGGTAAGGTTAACTCCACAAGCCTCGCGTTGGTTGTTATTACTTTTTCCTATGGGAGGATGTATTGCTCACACTAGAGCACGTCACCTCAACCACTTTCCCAGTGTCACACCTTCATTTTTAAACCCCATTATACATCCTTTAGAACCATTTGGAATCATTACACGATGCTCAAAGTAGGTAAAAACCAAGATTTAAAATTTTGATTTCGGTTACTATTCATGTAACCCCTAAAAATCGGGTCAACTTTGAAAAATCATAACTAAATGTAGAAGAATCAAAACATAGTGGTTCTAAGTCTCATGCAAAGCTTATGAAATTCTTACATAGGACAAATATTCATAGGTATCAATTTCTCACAGATCAATACCAATTTCCACACAATTATGTACTGTTCATTTGGTAAATTCTGTAATTCCCAGTATGTTTGTCCAACTTTGAAAGGGCATAAATCTTTCCATAAAATTCCAAATTTAATGATCTACCACTTGATTTAAAACTAAAAATGTGATCTATTAGTCTGCTAAATTTCAAATCCAGATTCGAACATTTGATATTTATTTCGTATGCACCAAGTTTGGTCCCTTTTAATCAAAGGTTATCCTGTAATTACCTTTGTTTTGGCTCTTTCATAACTGTTTACCCATCCTTAATTGTTTGGGGCTTAATATAAGCTTGAACATATATTCTACTATGCTTTCACATATTTAAATATAGACATACATGCTTGGCTCCCTTAGGAGCTATTATCCACAAACATTTCCAAAGTCATAATATTACATAACAAGTTTCAAAATTTACACTAGGGTACATTAATTGTTCATTAGGCCTCCGGGATAATTTCCTTGCCTTTTTCCTTGCTTGAACTCCCTCCTAGGTGGTGTTAAACATAAGAGTGAGATTTCAAAGAAATCCCAGTAGCACAGAATCACAATTATCATGCATTCCTGCAAACACTACGTGCAATGCTTTTGTGCATTTATCTTGTTTATATGTTCATGCTTTTATGCCATGGAAAGTAAGCTATCATACACATATTCAATGGAGATAATGCCAAGGCAACATACTTTAAACATTGCAACCAACATTTGCAATAAAGCTTAGTCACATCATGGCACACATTGCACACATACACATTAACACATCAATGTAAGCAAGAAAGCAATCAAATGTAATTCAATGCTACCTTTTGGTACTTGGTCCTTGATTTCCTTTAAGTTCAAGATGTTTTCTTGAGGATTTGGCAAGGTACGTATCAAACCAACACCAATATCAATCATTTAACAATTATTCAAACACATTCCCTATTACTTAAACATTAAACCCTTCTTCTTAGGATTTTTTTGGCCTAATTGTTTTCCTTTTGATTCAAGAAACCTCCTTGGCCATTCCTACATGGTTTTTCATGTAGAATTCAAATATCAAATCAAATTATACAAAATCAAATCCCTTCCTTAAGTTCTGTTCAAAACAGAAACGAATTTTTCCAAGGAAAATGTCAACATTTCCAACTTTGATTTCTAATGCTTCCAAATTCAATTCCTCTATATAATCCTACATAAAAATGCCCAAGGAGTTCAATGGAAGCATCAAAACCATCAAAATCCAATCATAAGTCCATATATTCAAGATGGCTGAACACTTTCTCTTAGGTTCATAAATTTTCACATTTGATTCCAATGAATTTGAACATACTTCCTTAGAATAATCCTACATACCATCACATTTTAAATCCATTGGAATCATTAAAACTTATTGAAACAATTCCTACCCTTGAGTTCTTGAGTTAGCTAAACTGAAAAGTCATAATTTACAGGGTAATTTCTTCCATAACCATTCCAAAACAGCACCAAACACAATAAAACAAGTTCATAATTCAAGTTACTATCCACTCCTAGGACTTTCAGCAAAACAGAAAGCAGCACTTCTTTCTCAATTTTGTCACGGTTTGGCCATTGAAAAAGCATCAACTTAAAGCCTACACATACCTTAAGGAGTCTTAGATTGAAGCTTGATGATTTTCCTTGGGTTGGAAGTGGTTTGAAGAGTGTTTGGAACCCAAGAAGAAAATTGTGCAGAACCTCCCCTCTATTATCCCAATTCTATCCGAATTTTGAGTGCCTTGTGTGGGTATTTATAGACCTCATTTTCTATCTAAAAACCTACCGTTGGGCAGCTATTTTTGCCCCAAATTAAGTGCAAAGATTAGCCAAAATGAAGAACAAATCCTAGCCACACATGCTTTGACTCACTTTCCAAGAGAGTTGATCCAATGGTTGAAAATTTGCCCAGCACACAAGCCACCTGTCCTGGTCAAGATGAGCACGAATTTGGGCCTTTTTGGATGCTAACTAAATGGCAAAAACTGATTAGGAAGTAATGGAATTGGTTAGGGTAATTTTAAACATTATTTGGTCCCACAATACCCAATTTCTTGCCCCCTATTAAGGAAAAATAGCTAAGGGCTTCCAAAATTCCATTTATTTTCATGATAAATCCATATTTATTCCAAAGGTGTGATCTGAAAGTTTTGGGAATTTTTCAAGACCTCTAGATATTTATTTCACATTTTCTCTGAAATCGGGTCTTTACCGACAGGAATTTGGAAGTAAATTCTCCATAAATTATTTCCTGCATTTTCAATGCTTGGAAACAATTTTATAAATTCATACATATTCCTAGGCAGTGTATCCATATTTTTCCTTGAATTTTTGGAGTCTTTAGGTAATTAAAATAATTATATCACTTTAATTCCCTTTATTTATTCCCTATTTTTCCAAAAAAATTATTTTTCTGGGAATTTTCACCAAAATTTATTGTGGGCCCTTCTCACTCCCAAAACATCATAGGTGACTCAAAAACCCCTAATTCCACCTTTTTATTTTTAGGAAATTCTTGAAAACTTTTCTCAAAATTATCGTTTTGCCCCCAGGGACCCGATAAAGTCGGTTTTGTCCCATTTTGGGTTTTCATGCTTTACTCATACCTTATGCTTATCAATCATATCTCATTTCACACATTCCCATTACTAGGGTTCCAAATTTTGGGATGTTACACCGGCCTTAATGGAGGACATAACACTTTCACAGGTACAACGTCAACTCTACCGTTTCGGGAGGACGCACTGTTATCTTCATAATGTTGTCAACCCCATCATAATAGTTCTCCTTCCTTCTCTTCAGAGGACAACTTGCTCTTGGTAGAACAACGTCAACTCTGTGTCGAAAAACCACCTCCCAATTTGAGAGATATTCTATGGCCAAGACCTGCTTGTTATTTAATCTCCATCCTAGCACATTCTTACATGCCAAATCCCTATTAAGGGAGCCTCTCAACCTGACCCGTTCAATCATTTGGGCAATGGCATTTATCTGCTGGAATCTCATCTCTTAGATTCCCTACTGGCCTGAGTGCTACAGTCACAGTTCTCATAGATGCCTTAGGGACACAAAAGAGTACTATTTAGTCCCCAACGTTATCAAGTACCTACACATCGTCAGGCTTTAAGCATCTTCGAGAACTTAGTTATCTCTCTCTATAAATCAGTTCCTAGTGCAACCATCAACTTTCACATTCTCATCTATTTCTGTTCAAATATATCCTTAAGAGGGATCGTGCCTGACTTTATTCTTTCTAACTTTCTTTACCTCTTGACCAATTATTCTTTTGGTCAGGTATTGATCACCATACCCTCATCACATCACATAGTGAACATTTAATCACCTTATTATATAATATCTAAGTCAGGCACCAAGGTCATCATAGACTCTCATTCATTATCATCTAATCTTTGTCCCTCTTAGTTTACTATCCCTTAGAGATTTTTACCTCTCTTTAAGGATTTGAACAAACCTCAAGCAGCTTGTCCTATTACCTTGCCTCTATTGAGGTTACATCGATTACTTAGGGTTTAGGTTGCCACTTGGTTCCCCTACTTGGGCACTGACTCATACCCCTAACTGGCCTATTGCACTCTTAGCCACTACCCTCTGGGGGAGTGTTTTGACATTGTCTCAGTTACCCTTTCAGTTAAGCTTTCTCAGCTTAACCATTCCTCTCCTTCTCTTCAGAGGACAACTTGCTCTTGGTAGAACAACGTCAACTCTGTGTCGAAAAACCACCTCCCAATTTGAGAGATATTCTATGGCCAAGACCTGCTTGTTATTTAATCTCCATCCTAGCACATTCTTACATGCCAAATCCCTATTAAGGGAGCCTCTCAACCTGACCCGTTCAATCATTTGGGCAATGGCATTTATCTGCTGGAATCTCATCTCTTAGATTCCCTACTGGCCTGAGTGCTACAGTCACAGTTCTCATAGATGCCTTAGGGACACAAAAGAGTACTATTTAGTCCCCAACGTTATCAAGTACCTACACATCGTCAGGCTTTAAGCATCTTCGAGAACTTAGTTATCTCTCTCTATAAATCAGTTCCTAGTGCAACCATCAACTTTCACATTCTCATCTATTTCTGTTCAAATATATCCTTAAGAGGGATCGTGCCTGACTTTATTCTTTCTAACTTTCTTTACCTCTTGACCAATTATTCTTTTGTCAGGTATTGATCACCATACCCTCATCACATCACATAGTGAACATTTAATCACCTTATTATATAATATCTAAGTCAGGCACCAAGGTCATCATAGACTCTTCATTCATTATCATCTAATCTTTGTCCCTCTTAGTTTACTATCCCTTAGAGATTTTTACCTCTCTTTAGGGATTTGAACAAACCTCAAGCAGCTTGTCCTATTACCTTGCCTTGCTCTATTGAGGTTACATCGATTACTTAGGGTTTAGGTTGCCACTTGGTTCCCCTACTTGGGCACTGACTCATACCCCTAACTGGCCTATTGCACTCTTAGCCACTACCCCTCTGGGGGAGTGTTTTGACATTGTCTCATACCCCAGTTAAGCTTTCTCAGCTTAACCATTCCTCTCCTGAGGGGGAGTCTCTTAACAGTGACTACTATCTCTTAGGTTACTTTCTGTTATTCCTTACTCCCCTTTATATCCATTTCCCCTAGAGAAGTCACCTCAATTTCATAACCTTAGTTGGACCAATCCTGGTAACCCATCACTTTCCTAGATAAGGATTTCGCTCATATTAGTAACTGGCCTATTGCACTCTTAGCCACCCCTCTGGGGGAGTGTTTTGACATTGTCTCATACCCCAGTTAAGCTTTCTCAGCTTAACCATTCCTCTCCTGAGGGGAGTCTCTTAACAGTGACTACTATCTCTTAGGTTACTTTCTGTTATTCCTTACTCCCCTTTATATCCATTTCCCCTAGAGAAGTCACCTCAATTTCATAACCTTAGTTGGACCAATCCTGGTAACCCATCACTTTCCTAGATAAGGATTTCGCTCATATTAGGCTTTGCTTGAACCAATACTCTGGTTATATCTTTATCAAACCTTTACTAGAGCCTTCGTTCTGTTTAAACAATTGCCAGAACCTTTGCTTTAATACCAAAATGAAACATTCTACCTTTAAACCCTCAGAGTATGCATTAGCAAGCGTTATGGTTCAAGTAGGTCAAAATACAAGCCTATGGATTAAAATTTCAGCATAACTACTTGGATTACTATTCATTGTTTAAATTCAGATCTCATGTCCAATTTTGAAAAATTATAACTAATTCCATAAAAATTGTATCTCCTTGTGTACACATCCAATTAAGGTGATCTACCTCTCATTTTAAAGCTTGGGATATGTACTATGAATCTGTCAAATTTTGTGGCTTAACTCATTCATTTGATAGGTCAAACTGGAGCTATTCTGCTTCAGGACCGTGTATCCCTTAACCTCCTTTTTACTTTAATTCTTTCTATTTCTTTGGCATACATAAATTGGGTTTACACTTTCCTAATCATCCTCCTACATTTCTATTCCTCCCATAAATATTGTAATTAAATACATGGCATCATTGGCATCCATAACGTAAATTACATAATAGGAGAATTATATATTGAATAATAATATCATTCATTAACATCAATAATTCTCCACTTTCTTCTCCTTGCCTCTCATGCCATTATTGCCCACCATTGATTGACCTAAATAGTTGGTTAGGGAGGGGTGAGATTCGGGGGAATCTCAGTAGCAAACACTACCTATAAGCATGCAAGACATAATTCATATGCATGACATGTTATAACATTAACATGAATGGCATGGAAAGTAAGCTAAAGCATTTCATACTTTCATAATATTGCCAAGGCAAAGTATAACATAAACTTGTAAACATAACTCTGTAAACATTTCATCATAGCTTAGTCACATCATGACAACACAACCACATCATGCAAGCATACATATCAAGCACACAATATATGTAAGTTCACTACCTTGTAACATAGCTTTCCTCTTGCTTTTCCTTTGATTCCCTTGTCTTTCCAACCCTATAGATTTTCAGTCAACATCATTAAACATCCTCTTGGATGTTCCAAGGTCCTAAACACATCAATACATGATGCAAAACAATTATTAGAATCAAGTCATCAACTTATCTCTACTTGATTCTATCTTGAACATACTTGAACTTGAACTTTTGAGTTTCAATTCCAACCTTCCTAAAATTATTTCCACATACTAATCCCATATAATTTTTCATGTAGAATCTATTTCCAAGCTCAAAACAATCAAGATCCAATCCTAACCATTCAGAATAGTCAAGGCAGAACAGAATCACAAACTAAGGGAAAGTTGGATTTCTTGTAAAATCAACACAGAACCACTTGATTCTTGTTTCCAGGCCTTTAAACATGCTTTTAACATCCATATCATCTTCTCCTATTCCAATAAATTTCATGCAGCATCTCCCCATAGGATTCCAATCATCAAAAATCCAATCAAACCAACCACTAGCTCAAAAATAACAAGAGAGGTAGAAACTACATCAAAAACAGCACTCATACCTTGTTTTAGAGCTTGATCTGGCTTAGGATCACTTGGCCTTTCTTTCTCCCTCTTCTTTCTATCTATAGAAACCATTTTACAAGAGCTTCCCCAAGGTTTCCATGGCTTAGGATGAAATGAGAGGGAGGGGAGGGGTATTTATAGAAAAAAAAAATCGAATCTTGGCCGATGATCTTAAAAATACGTGGCTTGATCTGGACCGTCCATTTTCTCCTTTTATCCTGTGATGACACGTGTCCTATGAGATCATGATTACCTCATCTTGATGAAATCATGCTTACATCATCAAGCCACGTGTCTTTAATCCAACCGCACATGTGTCTTGCATCTGACCGTACATATGATACCTTCTTTTTTGATCTAACTATACACTTGTCTCCTCCATATTCCTTCATCATTTTGGCATTAAAATAGGGAGGAAATTAATATAAAATTCGTCCAAAATATAACCCTTAAGCATTCCTCTACCTATTTTTCCATTCTGCACGTATCGGGTACTTGGTACTTTTTTTGAATCCTGGCTTACCCGGTACCAGTAGGACATGTTCTAGCACCATTTTCTCATCCTAATTAAGTACATATATGGTGCCATCTTAGAGGAGCATAGATAAAAATAATTAGCTTTACTGACAGGCTATTTAACCTTAGTGAGTCACGCAGTAGAGATTTCACTATAACGGGTAGACAAAAGACTGTCTAAAATATTCCTGTACTGCGTTCTGATTTTTATGTTGTCCATAAATATCTTTTGCTGACTCAGCATGATGACTCGTAGGTGTCATGATTGCATTTGGTGACTCAGCATGCTGACTCAGTGCCGTCATGATTGTCTTTAGATATTTTCTTTCTTCTTTTCCTAGAAATATTATTAAATAATACTTAATCAGGGTTACCTTCTCTAAATTCTTTCTATCGGCTCGTAACTCTATTGATCTGTCTCTGGGTTTCATTCTTTCCCTTCCATCACAGGGATTTCCTCTAATTTTTCTTAAGCCAAAAGTCAAACCTTAGACGGCTATTTTGACTTTCCCTCGTATAAGGTATAAGTAGGCTTTAAATTTAATTAAAGCTAACCTTGTCAGTTTCTAGGGACAGAATTAATTTTACAATCTGTGTAAATTTCTCAACTACTAATCCCTAGTTTTTCCTAATTATTTGAGGCCATCTTATAGCTTAAATAGTTCAATTTAAGTTACTATCTAAAATTGCTCAAAACCCTGGAATGACTTTAGGGCATTTCAGTCATTTCTAGCCTTTTATCGGCTCTATGATCCTATTCCCATTTTTCTGGAATTTTTCTAAGTCATTTGGGCCCTTTTTGCTAACTTTGAGCATTGGCCGACCATAACTTTTATTATTTATAATTAGGTCTCTACTTGGCCTAGGAATCTTTTCTTTGCAATTTGGTCCCTCCTTAGGCCTAGCTTTCGGAACCATCTCTTACAAGTTTCTGGCATAACCTCTGGCCCTTAGTTGTTTCCAATTCATCATTCTTTAGTCCCTAAACACTATTGTTTTCATATTTTCCCTTGGAAATATCTTTTTCCTTCTGAGGGATCTTTGGGACTTTCGTTACGTTGGACTTAGTAGTCATCCTTTCCTTGTGTTATTACTTGTATCTATGAGCCAAGATTTGGGATGTTACACTATAAATGAAAATTAGGCTCAAAGTGTTACATCTGCCAATAAGATAATTAGGAATAAAGAATATTCCTAAATAATTAAGGGCCAAAAATGATAAGGAGAAATAGAAGAATTTTTAGTGGAAAATAATTAATATGCTAGATGGATGCTAATGCACTACATGCAACTTGTTTATTCTCTTGTTAATTAGTGACATATGAGCATGCTTAAAGCTAACTTCTTGATGCATGGCCATCGAGACATGATCTAATAATCATGAATAGCAATTACGGTAGCTAAAACATATCACAATAACATTCAATAACATGTACACAGCAACACACAAGCATACAACATCAAGCAATAACAATAGGTAAGTTCACTACCTTGGACCTCAAGCTTTCCTCTTACTTTTCCTTTGACTCCCTTGTTAACATCACCAAACATCCTTCTTGGATGTTCCAAGGTCCTAAACATAGTCATAATGAGCACACAATTTATTAGAACCACTAGATTACATAATGTTCAAAACTAGCTCTCTTGAACCTCAACCCTTTCTCTTGGTTTTAGGGTTTTCTTTCTAGCTTTTCTAACATAAATATCATTATTTTCCATCCTTAAGATCCATTCCTTGTCAATTAGGACCACTTTAGGTGGCCTTAGATTCAAGAAGATCAAATCTAAAAATTTTACTTCACTGGTGCTGTTCACGTAGAAATTCCAGAATTTTTACTCAATTTTGAAAATTCATAATTAATTCTATAAAAATCAAAACTGAGTGGTTCCAAGTCTCACTAAAATCTCCTTAAGTTCTCTTTAAAGGAAAACTAGTTTTAGGCACCAATTCTATGCTGAACAGTACTAGAATTGTACGAAATTTGACACTCTTCCAAAGGTCAAACACTATTTCCAGATTTCAAACCCTAACTTTGAAAAATCAACATAAATCATACACATATCGAAATAAAGTGTTATACCCATGGATTTAAATCTTACAGACTATACTTTAATCATGCCAAATTTTAGAATTAGATACAAAGAGCAACTTATTCAAAATAAGCATCAAATCAGATGCTACAACCATCACACACCTTGATCTTGAAGCTTGAATCTTGTTCCTTCTTCTTGGCCTTCTGACGAGAGCCTTTTGTCGTTCGCGTTAGGGTTCTCAATCAAAAATAAATCCAAGCTATGCAGTATAGTGCAAACTCAGGTTGTTTCACTTTTGGGAGCCTTTATTAATTACCTAAGCTAGACTAAATGCCATGCAATGCAATGAAATGGGTTTTTGGTTTTTTAACATTTAAATGAATGGTGCCTAAACTGAATGCAATGAAAACAAACCTAAGATACTATGTTTTTAGTGTTTTAAGATAATAATGATGTAATGGAAATGATTGATAGGAAATCTCTTGAAAATGGTTTTGATGGCAATCATAGTTCACTTAAATATTGGGAGTTTCACAAATCCATTAGGTTTTCTTAATAAGAACCTCAATAACTCATTGAGTCCAAAGCTTACATTAATGAACTCATTAATGAAAACTTTGTTTAGCTTCCCTAAAGTGTAATTTTGGAATGATCATGCAATTGGCTCAATGTAACACACAATCAACTCAGTACCGAAACATAGCCATGCAAGATAGGAGAGAATCATGAGAGTTACAATAAGCATATATGCAACTACATATATTTAAGCACAAAATTCAACATCAATCAATCCAAATTACAAATGTAATCATTAACCAATGATTACAGTAACAATTCCAAGTTCTAACTAACAATTGACAACTCCTAGACCTAGAAAGCCATAAATCATAGCTAAAAATTGAAAACTGAAACTAAACTCCCCTTTGAAGTCTGGAAACTCATGCCACACCACCATTATTCAAGAGTTGATAAACCCTAGCCCTCCATAGCTTCAAGAAAAACTCCAAGCAAAGTGAATCTATCAACCATGGCAGCTGGGAGTGGAAGGAAATGATATGAAATGAAGAAAAGGTGAAGGAAATGGATAGGAAGAAGATAGAGGAGAGGCAAGAGGATGGGAGAATAGAGGTGTTGGAGATCATAGAATGGAGTGATAGGTCGAAAATAGGGTTTCTAAGGGCTTTTGGGGTCCATCTGGGTCGGATCATATGAGTAGAGGTCCATTTTTGCGTTCTGGATCGAATCTGACGTTACTGATACGAAGAGGTTCGCCGCGGCGAACTCAAAAGTTGGCTGCGGCGAACTATTCCAAAGAGGTATTCTAGTGAGATTTTGAGAGTTTGCCCCTGCGAACCAAAAGTTTGCCGGCGAACTATTCCAGAATAGCCACTGATGCACATTTTCAGACTTTTTGCTACAGCACAGCATTTTCTTGAAACTCTCATGTTGTGTAATGCTTTGGTCTTCAATCTTGGCTCTAATTTTCAAGTGTCCTACAATGAAAAGCAACAATTTGAAGCATCAATTGTCTAGAAATCAATTGAATACAATTAATAACAATTATGACAATTTTACCTAAAAAAGACACTAACTCAAAGTAAGGACTCTTAATCAAATATTAATCAAAAGGAGCCAAAATCTATGATAAATACCCTTAAAATGATATGAAATAACATAGAACAATTGGGTTCAATCAAATCCCCCACACTTAAACCTTTGTACTCCTGGACAAAGGCAATACAAAACCAGAGCAAGAGAATAGCATTGATACAAATGGAAGCCCCTATGAATTCAAGTAAGAAAGCAGTATGTGCCATTAACCAACTCTTCAAACAAGCAATCATAGCGATCTAAGTTAATGAGAAGGGATTAAAGTAGAGTACAGTCAATGCAATGGGAATGAACAAAAGAGAAAACACTCAAGATACAAACTATTTCACTCTACTCACCAAGTTGGGGTAATTCTCTCTCAAATCCACTTAATCAACCACTTTACCATAAGCTTGTTACAATCCTAGTTCTCCACTTCTAATGCATGAATGCAATGATCAAGAGGATTTTTAAGGTTATGATAATGGAAAGGGCTAAATGAAATAAGATGAGGTGAAAAGGTATGAATGGTTAAGCACCAAGCATTTTAGAAAAGGTTTCCAACTAATATTTACTCTATTTTTCTAAAAGCACAACTTTGTTCTTCAAACCACCAATGAACTGCCTTATTTCAAAATTTATTCTTTTGGTACCATTTATTTTGATCTTTCTTTCTTTGGCTTTTCTTAAACATTTTCTTCTATTTCTTTGCCTTTTTCTATTTCTCTTTCTCTCTTTTTTTTTTCAAAAACCCAAGAAGACAAAGTTTAACACATCATGAATGTAATAGTAAAAATGTTGGAAACTTGAATGTATAATGCATCTCTTGGCACTTAAGAAAAGATGAAGGCTCAAATGGTTAGCAATGGATAAAATCATGTGGGTTTGTGTTTGGAATGTAAGGGTTTAGAAAAGAATGCCTCTATCATGCTCATCACATTAATGCAACTAAGTCTTGATTAAGAATTGGAACAAGTTCTAGAAAGTGGAAAATGTAAGTGGATGCAACTCACTATGAATGAAAATTAGGCTCAAAGAATCTTCCAACAAGGCTAAATCTCAAATGCTCATGCACAAAGATTAATTGTACTCCAGATTAATCACAATGCATTAACTCAATCAATATAAAAGCAAGCTTGAAGAATTGTGACCAATGAAACTAAAACAATCAACTTTGAACAAATAGCAATTCTCATGAGTATCAATACAAGTTCATATACATTTACCAAAGTCCAAAATACACAAATTCAAGTGTAAGTTACTTGAAGCAAAAATTTTTAAAAATTTTGACTCAAAATCTTCAAATTAAGTTCAAAAATCAATCAAAATTTTGAAATTTTTTAGAAAACCAGATTTTTCAATAGACATAGAAAAACACAACACAATCATTGAATATTAATCTCTCCCCCACACTTAAATCTTGCATTGTCCCCAATGCAAAACTCAAGTGTAACCCTAAACAAGAGAAACCAAAACCAAAAAGGGAGGAAAAGAAAAGAAAGAAAAAAAACAACTACTTTTACTACTGGCTATGTCCCTCCCCCACACTTATCTCACAAAACAAGCAAATAATCAAAAGATAAGAGTTAAGGAAGGAAAGGGACAACCTTTAGAACGAAATCTCTTCAAACTCTTGTAGGAGAAGTTCTCATCCCGGATGAGAAACATGCATTTCTTCCATGTGCTCACTCCTTTATTGATCTTCCTTAGTAGAGGTGGTGCGGAGTCCTGCAAGCAAGTAGAACTAACAGCAGTACCACATCCAGAAATAGAAACATGAAGAGGATAAAAATGAAATAAAGACAGTTTAGAAGTTAATCTCTCCAAGTAACTATCACAACCAAGGAAATCAATAGTACTCCCATCAGTAGGAGTCAAATTTTTATTTAAATTTTTGAAACACTCAAGCTCATGTGAAGTGGAAGCTGAAGAATCCAACTGACAGTTGTTGGAGTACAGTACATCACTATCACATTCACAAGAGGTAGTGTTTGAAGGGGAAGAAGAAAAGAAAGAACAAAACGATTTATGCAAACTACTATTTACAATGCAAGATAAATCAGGAGGTAAATCACAAGATAAAACTTGTTGGAAAGACTTATTGATATTCATGATTTTATCAATTGAAACTTTAAAGCCTTTCTCAACATTATTAGAAGCTACAAACTCATTGGAATTATCATGAATTTGATTCTTAAGGCAATGGTTAGGTTCACATTTTTCACAGAATCATCTTCTAGGCAATTCACATCAACATCATGCTTTATATTTTCAGCACTTTCAGTACTAGAAGGTAATGCACACACTTTACCAAAGTTCTGCTTTTGCCACTTAACAAGTATATCATTTTTGTGGACTTTAAAGATATATAGAGATATAAATTAAAGTCATAGGCACATTGTAAGAGTACAAGGGTTGGACCGACCCGCTATGAGAGAGCTGCATGGGTTAAGTCATAAAGCTTCTCTCATATACAAACCATGTCACCTGTGCCCTTTGACCTGAGATCATCATGGATTCATACATGAGAGACGCTTAGCTTTGACCTAGTCAAAAGTCACTTTTGACCAAGTGATCATAAAGACCATGTTCAGGCTTAGTGGTTTTCATGCGTAGGAATGTGAATGGTCAAGATGGAATTTGTCCCTCACATTGTAGAGAGACATTACTGGGCCCCTCGATGAGTGAGTCTGAGAAATGTATGGCCATACTATAATGGAAAGGTAGTTCCATTTCTATACTCAGACTACTAGGGATCGAGAAAGTAACGGTCATGGATAGGAGGATTGACGTTCTCCATGCCTCATCCATGACCAAAATGTCGTGAGACAAAAGGGACGTGATATGGTTGTATGAAAGGTTGCATCGTTCAATGATCCTCATATGATTTTGGGTAGTCGTGATGTCTTGCTAGAGACCGCTTACGACTTGTGGTCATTATAGTTAATGGCCCACTGCCAACTTCATATGGGCCTACAGGGTCGCACACAAAATAGCCCGACACGAGTTATGATGTCCAGATTCATTGAATCTAAGATATGTCCAGATTCAATGAATAAATAGGGTGGACGTGTATAATATATTATATAATTCGTATATATATATATATAAATATAAAAGATATTAATGTTAGTTTAATTTATAAGGATAAATTAAATATATACAATTAATTCCGTCATCTCTTTATTAAATAAATAGGAGAATTAAATCTGTGAGACGGATTTAATTTAAACATATTTATTTAATGTTATCTTATCTGATTAGGCAATATTTGATATTGTATTAATTTCGGAATTATTTAGAGTTAATTTCGAAATTAATATTTTAATTAAACCTATATAGCATCCTATATATTGGTATGAGGAGCTAGGGTTTAAGCAAGAGAGAACCAACACCTAAGAGACGGCCAAAGAGAGGGAGAGAGGACGGATTCCTAAAACCCTAGAGACGGACATAGCGCTAGCACGCCGTTCGAGGTTGAGGGCTACTCGTTTTTAACCGTTAGAGGAAGCCGACCGGAGTTGTCGACTCGAACGACAAAGGAGGCACCAGAAGCATCCTGAACGGCCGAATCATCAAGTCACCAGGAATCGAACGCCTCAAAGGTAATGCTTCTTACTACCTGACTTAAACGCGATCGGTAGATCCGGGAAAGGGAATGAAAGTTTTAAAATTTCGAGTTGTTTTTCCGCTGCGCGTCGTCTTTCAATTCCCTACAGAGGTATGGTAAGGGGAATGTGGAGGGTCATTCATCCAATCATAGCCATGGTTATGGTGAGGATAGGGATCATGCCTTTGATAAGTCCCACCATGTTCTTCATGATCAAAATGTGCCTGAAGCAGATCCAATTCCTCTTGTATGGCATCAAGCCTTTGAGAAGAATTATCACCCATCAGAGTATTGTCACCTACAAAAGAGGAAGGGTGATCAGATGGACCTAAATTATTATTAAACTAAGCCATAAGAAAGCTAAACAATCAATCCCCAAAGAGTTTTAAAATTTTTTTTTTATTAAGATAAGGGACCCTTCGCCGCGGCAAAAATAAGAGTTTGCCGTGGCAAAGATGTCCAGAGAGGGAGAATGGAATCTAGTTCAACACGCTACGCCGCGGCGAAACACAAAGTTGGCTGCAACGAAGGTGTCCCGAGAAGGATTCTCACAGAAATCTGACAAGTTGGCCGTGGTGAAACAAGGAGTTGGCTGCGGCGAACTGTCACAGACAGTAAGAAAACCAGAACACAATAACAACAACACAAAGAATGAAAATAAGAAGAAACTCAAAAATGCAATGAATGCTATGAAGGGTATGAAACTATATGCAAAAATCAAAATCAAAATCAGGATCTTTGTTTGTATATCTCAAAATTTTTATGCAATGTAAAATCTATTATGCACAATGCAAAAATGTAACCTAAGAGGCTCACAAAACCCCAATCAACCAAAGTTGACAATTAACTAGCCTAAGGAACCAATTGCTTGGCTCCCTAGCAACGGCGCCATTTGACGAGAGCCTTTTTGTCATTCGCATTGGGGTTCTCAATCAAAAATAAATCCAAGCTATGCAGTATAGTGCAAACTCAGGTCGTTTCACTTTTGGGAGCCTTTATTAATTACCTAAGCTAGACTAAATGCCATGCAATGCAATGAAATGGGGTTTTTGCGTTTTTAACATTTAAATGAATGGTGCCTAAACTGAATGCAATGAAAACAAACCTAAGATACTATGTTTTAGTGTTTTAAGATAATAATGATGTAATGGAAATGATTGATAGGAAATCTCTTGAAAATGGTTTTGATGGCAATCATAATTCACTTAAATATTGGGAGTTTCACAAATCCATTAGGTTTTCTTAATAAGAACCTCAATAACTCATTGAGTCCAAAGCTTACATTAATGAACTCATTAATGAAAACTTTGTTTAGCTTCCCTAATGTGTAATTTTGGAATGATCATGCAATTGGCTCAATGTAACACACAATCAACTTAGTACCGAAACATAACCATGCAAGATAGGAGAGAATCATGAGAGTTACAATAAGCATATATGCAACTACATATATTTAGGCACAAAATTCAACATCAATCAATCCAAATTACAAATGTTAATCATTAACCAATGATTACAGTAACAATCCCAAGTTCTTAACTAATAATTGACAACTCCTAGACCTAGAAAGCCATAAATCATAGCTAAAAATTGAAAACTGAAACTAAACTCCCCTTTAAAGTCTGGAAACTCATGCCACACCACCATTATTCAAGAGTTGATAAACCCTAGCCCTCCATAGCTTCAAGAAAAACTCCAAGCAAAGTGAATCTATCAACCATGGCAGCTGGGAGTGGAAGGAAATGATATGAAATGAAGAAAAGGTGAAGGAAATGGATAAAGAAGGAGATGGAGGTGGAGAGGCAAGAGGATGGGAGAATAGAGGTGTTGGAGATCATAGAATGGAGTGATAGGTCGAAAATAGGGTTTCTAAGGGCTTTTGGGGTCCATCTGGGTCGGATCATATGAGTAGAAGGTCCATTTTTGCGTTCTGGATCTGAATCTGACGTTGCTAATATGAAGAGGTTCGCCACGGCGAACTCAAAAGTTTGCTGCAACGAACTATTCCAAAGAGGTATTTTAGTGAGATTTTGAGAGTTTGCCCCTGCGAACCAAAAAGTTTGCCTCGATGAACTATTCCAGAATAGCCATTGATGCACATTTTCAAACTTTTTGCTACAGCACAGCATTTTCTTGGAAACTCTCATGTTGTGTAATGCTTTGGTCTTCAATCTTGGCTCTAATTTTCAAGTGTCCTACAATGAAAAGCAACAATTTGAAGCATCAATTGTCCTAGAAATCAATTGAATACAATTAATAACTAATTATGACAATTTTACCCTCAGAAAGACACTAACTCAAAGTAAGGACTCTTAATCAAAATTAAGCACAATTATAATCAAAAGAAGCCAAAATCTATGATAAATATCCTTAAAATGATATGAAATAACATAGAACAATTGGGTTCAATCATCTTCACCCCTATGGTTTTCTCTCTAAATTTCGACAAAGTTTTCCCTCTAAAAATGGCTGCAAAAATTCTCTTCCAAGGTGGGGTATTTATAGCCAAAACTTTGGCTTGAATGGACCAAAATGCCCTTGGTAGCTAACAGAAAGGGTAAAGGCAATTTTGAGCAATGTTGAAACTCTAAGTTGACGTTTACATCATCACTGCATCATCTTCTTGCATCATCCTTACCTCTTTCTTCTAAAAGGTGCCAAGTGCCACAAATGTGGTGGAGGAGAAGGGAGATTAAATCCCAGCCGTTGGAACAAAACTTAGTCTTAAGTTTCCTCTGAATTTATTTGGCCCACGTTTCTCCAAATTTCTTTATGGCCTTCCGGAGCTCAGAAAATTCTTCTATCTACTTCATAAATTCCCTTTAATTTTATGAAATATCTATGAATTTTCTCAGGCTATAACACTTCCTTTAAGCCTTGCATATTAATTCATTTACTAAAATGCCCTTTTATCGGCATAATCAGCTTTTTAATTTATTAAAGCCACTCCACTGGCCTTTTAGTTACGGGACTAATTTTATAAATTAGTACAACCTTTCAACCATTTAATCTCATTTTTGTATACATTTTTGAGGTCTCTTGCTATTTTAAACAATTACCTTAAATGGTATACTTTTTACCAGCCATAACCTCATAAATTCCCTTTAAGCTACCTTAGGGGTACTTTCGTCTATGATTTGACTGTGCCGTTACGCCTTGGGGTCAAATGCAACAAATTTACCAAATTGCAAGGATTGTAGCACAATGATACAACTCGAGTCATGTTCACTTTTGGGAGCCTTTATTGATGACCTAAACTAGATTAAATGCCATGTAATGTAATGAAACGGGGCTTTGGGTTTTTAAAATTAAATTCAAATGTAACTAAACTATATGCAATAAAAATAAACCTAAGCTACTATATTTTTGGTATTTCTGATAAGATGATGATCGAATGGAAGTGGATGATAGGAAACCTCTAGAAAATGGTTTTAACAGAAATCATAGTTTACTTAAGATATTAGGAGTTTCATAAAATCATTAGGTTTTCTAGAATAACAACCTCAATGACTTATTGAGTCCAATGTTTAAATCAATAAACTTTATTAATGAAAACATTGTTAAGCTATCCTAATGTGTAATTTGAGAATGATCATGTAATTGGTTCACTGCAACCCAAAATCAACTCAATCTTGAAACATGACCATGCAAGATAAGAGAGAATTAAGAGAGTCCTTGTATGTAACTACATATATTAAAGCACAAAATTCAACATTAACTAATCCAAACTACAAATATAAATCATTAACAAATGATTACAATAACAATCCCACGTGCCTAACTAAGAATTTACAACTCCTAGACCTAGAAAGCCATAAATCATAGCTAAAAATTGAAAACTGAAACTAAACTCCCCTTTTAAGTCTAGAATCTCATGCCACTCTACCATTCTTCAAGAGTTGATAAACCCTAACCCTCCATACCTTCAAGAAAAGCTCCAACTGGAGTGAATCTGTCAACCATGGTAGCTGGGAATAGAGAAAAACGAAATGGGATTGAGAAGAAGTAGAGGAAATAGATGGGGAAGAAGATGGAGGTGGAGAGGCAAGAAGATGAAAGAATCGAGGTGTTGAAAATGATAAAATGGAGTGATTTTTTGAAAATAGGGTTTCTAAGGGTTTAAGGGGTCAATCTGGGTCAAATCATATGAGTAGAGGATTTATTTTTGTGTTCTGGTTCTGAATCTAACATTACAAAAAAGAGCTTTAGTAAGATTTTGATAGTTGGCCATGGCGAACTCAAAAGTTGGCCTTGGTGAACTATTCTAGAGAGGAACTTCAATAAAATTCTAAGAATTTGCCACAACGAGCTTAAAAGTTTGCCACGGCAAACTATTCGAGAATAGTCACTGATGCATATTTTCAGACTTTTTGCCATAGCATAACATTTTCTTAGCCACAACCAACTATTCTAGATTCAATATTTTGAGTTTTCATGTTGTGTAATGCTTTGGTCTTCGATCTTGACTCTAATTCTCAAATGTCCTACAATGAAAAGCAATAATTTGAAGTATTAATTTTCCTAGAAATTAATTGAGTACAATTAATAACCAATTATGATAATTTTACCATAAAAAACATGCTAACTCAAAGCAAGGACTCTTAATCTAAACTAAGCACAATCAACATCTATAAAAACCCTTAAAATGATATGAAATAACATAGAATAATTGGGTTCGATCACTTAAAGACTTTGGTTAAAGGGCTAACACTTTCTGACTCAATTGCTACTCATACACATTCAAAAGTTACACTTCATACCTTACGATTTTGAAATGATCTAATCTCCAATAATGATGTAGGTATAGAGGTGAACTAACCCAAGGTTGTTGCTACTATAAACCCACTCGAGCTTAGTGTAACATTTGATATGGTTGAGGCAAGCATAGTGTATTCAAGTAAAGCTAGAAAATGCATTTCACAAGAGTCGACAAAGGGGAGTTTCTCCAACTCTACTGATGTTTCCATTCTAATTCCCTCTATTATCCAACCCCCAACTTTAGACCTACCTCCCAATCTCAAGTATGCTTATCTTAAGCTTGAGAATAAATTGCTTGTCATTATTTCTAGTTCTTTAACTGAGCATGAAGAGACTAGTCTAAGGGGAGTGCTTAGAAGGAATTGGGAGGCTTTGGATTGGCAACTAGCTGACATTAAGGGAATTGACTTGTCTGTATGTACCTATAGGATCTTATTAACTGAGGATTCCAAGCCAATTAAACAAAGCTAGAGGAGGTTAAATCCTCTAATCTCTAATGTGGTTAGAAAAGAAGTAGACAAACTTCTAAGGGCTGGAATTATATACACTATATCTAATAGGGAGTGGGTATCATTGGTTCAAGTCGTGCCGGAAAAAAGTGGGATCACCATAGTAAAAAATGAGAATAATGAACTTGTAACATCCAAACTTTTGGGCCTAGAAGTACCAGAAATAGCTTGAATTGGATAGGCTACTAGACTCCTTTTGAGCAGAAGTCCCAAAGATGAGAAACGAAGTCGAGGCAGTTTCAGGGACTTAATTGCAGATGAAAGTTTTCAAGGGCTCAAGTATAATCAAGTTAGAGGCTCCAGTAAAGTCTCGAAGGCCCAGAGAGAGAAAAGAGACTAGATACAGGTCAAAGGTTAAGTTAGAAACCTCAAAGAGAGGATTATATGAAGCTAAGTCCAAGTAGGGACTAAACCATAAATTCAGAATGTTATGACCAACAGAGATAAAAATGGAAGAGTATACAGAGAATTCCAATAAAATCCCAAAAAAAGAGAAATAATATTCTAAGGCTCTTCTGTGAAGAGAAAAGATGAAAACACCCCTGAGGCAGCTTAAATGGAATTTGTGAGGTTATGGCCGGTACAAAGTATACAGTTTGCGGTAATTATTTAAAATAGCAAGAGACCTCAAAAATGTATACAAAAATGAGGTTAAATATTTGAAAGGTTGTACTAATTTATAAAATTATTCTCGCAACCAAAAGGCCAATGGAGTGGCTTTAATAAATTAAAAAGCCGGTTTTGCCGATAAAAGGGTATTTTAGTAAATGAATTTTTACGCAAGGCTTAAAGGAAGTGTTATGACCTAAGAAAATTCATAGATATTCTCTAGAATTAAAGGGAATTTATGGAGTAGACAGAAGAATTTTCTGAGCTCCAGAAGGCCATAAAGAAAGCTAGAGAAACGTGGGCCAAGTAAATTCGGAGGAAACTTATGAAACAAGTTTGATCCAACGGCAAGGATTTAATCTCCCTTCTCCTCCACCACATTTTTGACACTTGGCACCTTTTAGAAGAATGAGATAAGCATGATGCGAGAAAGTGATGTAATGATGATGCAAAAGTCCAGTTGAACTTTCAAGATTGCCCTTACTCCTTCTTCTAGCTACCAAGGGCATTTTGGTCCATTCAAGCCAAATTTTTGGCTATAAATAGACCCTCCCTCCTTCACATTTTCGGCCAAGCTGAAGAACACTAGGGGAAACTCTTGCAATTTTGATTCTTGAAGCTTAAATCAAGCGGAAGACACCTACTTTGATCAACCAAGTTTAGATCTAAGGTTAGTAAGTTGTTTCCTATTGTTTCTTGCTTTGAATCTTTGGTTTTTATGGTTGAAAAGTTTGGTTTCCCTTAGGGCAAGGTTCTGGCTGAAATTAATAAGAGTTAAGGGAGGATGATTTTGATGTTAAACTTGGTTAGAACACATTGATTAAAGGTTGTTTCAAGTGGATCTATGTGGAAATTAGAAGCATTATGTGATGATTTGATGCCTGTTTCGAATAAGTTACTTTTTGTATCTGATTCTAAAATTTGGTATGCTTAAAGTACACTCTGTAAGCTTTAAATCTATAGGTACAACACTTCATTTGGATATGTGTATGATTTATGGTGATTTTTCAAAGTTAGAGATTGAAATCTGGAAACAGTGTTGAACTTCTGGAAGAGTGTCAAGTTCCGTACAATTCCGGTACTTTTCAACATAGAATTGGTTCCTAAATCTATTTTTCCTTTAAGGCTAACTTAAGGATTTTTCAGTGGAACTTGGAACCACTAAATTTTTATTTTTCTAGAATTAATTATGAATTTTCAAATTGAGCAAAAATTCTGGAGTTTCTGCGTGAACAGTATTCGTGAACCAAAATTTCCAGATTTGATATTCTTGAATCTAAAACCATCTAAAGTGGTCCTAATTGACAAGAAATAGATATTAAGGATGGAAAATGATGAGATATAGGTTAAAAAAGCTAGAAAGGAAACCCTAAAAGCAAGAGAAAGGGTTGGGGTTCAAGAAAGCTAGTCTTGAACTTTATGTAATCTAGTGGTCCTAATAGATTGTATGATCATGTGACTATGTTTAGGACCTTGAAACATCCAAGAGGATGTTTGGTGATGTTAACCAAATGCCCACATGGTTAGAAAGTCAAGGGAGTCAAAGGAAAAGTAAGAGGAAAGCTTGAGGCGCAAGGTAGTGAACTTACCTATTGTCATTGCTTGATGTTGTATGCTTGTGTACATGTTATTGAATGTTATTGTGACATGTTTTGGCTGCTGTAATTGCTATTCATGATAAATAGATTATGTCTCCATGGCCATGCATCAAGAAGTTAGCTTTGAGCATGCTAATATGTCACTAATTAACAAGAGAATAAACAAGTTACGTGTAGTGCATTAGCATCCATCTAGCATGATTAATATGGTATTGTTTGCTACTGAGATTCTCCTGAATCTCACCCCTCCCTAACCAACCATTTAGGTCAATCAATGATGGGCACTAATGGCATGAGAAGCAAGGAGAAGAAAGCAGACAATTATTGACGTTAATGATTGAGATTATGTTCAATGTATAATTCTCCTATATTGTAAATCTATGTTATGAATGCCATCAATTCAATATATGTGTTTATAATATTTATGGCATGAATGAAAGTGCATGAGTATGAATGGGAAAGAGTAAGCCCATGTTATTTATGTTAAAGAAATTAAAAGACTTAATGCAAAAGTTTGTTAAGAGATAAAACGTAGGTCCTACAGCAGTTAGTTTTGGACTTCAGTTTGACCTATCAAATGAATGAGCTAAGTCACGAGTTTTGGTAAACTCATAGTACATGTCCCAAGCTTTAAAATGAGAGGTAAATCACCTCTTTCGGATGTGTACACAAGGAGATATGAATTTTCAAATTTTAGGCACATAATCTGGAAAGTCCAGATTTTACCAAATAAACAGTAATCATTATCCTATAAACTGTACGAAATGGGTAAAGATAAGTCCAATTGGATATTTTTTCCTTAAAGAGCATTGAAAGAGCTTTCCGTAGAATTTTGGAACACCTCCATATGATTTTTGTAGAATTAGTTATGATTTTTAAAAGTTGGACCTGTAATTCTGAAATTTGCACAATGAATAGTAATTTCGAAAAAGTAATGTCCTAAAGGAGATTTTGAGCTCAAGACCATCCAATGTGGTCAAAAAGGATTCTAAAGGGATTCTAAGATATTATATAAGTAAGGTGTAACAGAACTCATCCCAACTAGGGTGCAAAACTCAGAGATTTTACATTGACTATAGGAAGCTGAACGAGTCCACTAGGAAAGACCACTTTCCTTACCCTTTATTGATCAAATGCTTAAATAGTTAGTGGGGAAGAGTCATTACTGTTTCTTAGATGGGTGCTATGGATATTTCCAAATTCCTACAGACCCTAAAGACCAAGGCAAGACCACCTTCACTTGTCCATTTAGAACCTATGCTTACAAGTTACAAGATAATGCCTTTTGGCCTTTGTAATTCCCCTGGTACATTCTAACGTTGTATGTTGTCTATTTTTGCTGAATTTATTAAAAAATACATGGTGTGGTCATGGATGATTTTACTGTTTATGGCAATTCTTTCGAAGAATGTATGAAAAGTCTTGACAAGATCTTAGCAAGATGTATTGAGAAAAAGCTGGTTTTGAATTATGAAAAATGCCATTTTATGCTTAATCAAGGCATCGTGCTAGGTCATTTAACCTTTGAAAAAGGAATTGAGGTAGAAAAAGCCAAGATAGAGGTGATATCTTCATTGCCCAACCCTACTAACTTGAAAGAGTTGAGGTCCTTTTTAGGACATGTAGAGTTCTATAGAAGGTTCATCAAGGAGTTCAGTAAAATTACTTTACCTCTTTCCAAACTACTACAAAAAGATGTTATTTTTAATTTGACTATGCATGTGAGCTTGCTTTTGATGAATTGAGGGATAGGCTAGTTACTCCTGCTATTTTGACCTCTCACAACTAGGATTTGCCTTTTGAAATTTCTTGTGATCTTTCAAACTTGAGTATGGGGGCAATGTTGGGTCAAAGGGAGAATTCTGTTTCTAAAGTAATTGCCTATGCTTTTAAATTTTAGATGCAGCTCAAAGAAACTACACCACTACTAAGAAGGAATTGTTTGTAATTATTTTTGTGCTTGATAAGTTTTGACCCTATCTCATAAATTCTAAGGTAGTTGTGTTTACAGATCACACAACAGTGGAATATCTCTTCCAGAAACCTCAATCGAAGCTGAGGCTCTTGAGGTGGATGTTGCTACTTTAAGAATTTAATATCAAAGTGAAAGACAGAGCTCGTAATGTCAACCATGTAGCAGATCACTTGAGCAGGGTACCACTAGAGACGAGGGGAGTATTAGATTCTCGTGTTATATGTGATTCATTCCCTGACCGATCTTTATGTGCATTGTCTGTTTCTCAACCATAGTTTGCTCACTTAGTTAACTATCTTGCTACTAATCTAATCCCTTCTCACCTGACTACTTTTCAGGCTCAAAAGCTTAAGAGTGAAGCCTCCTACTAATAAGTCCCATTATTTGCATACATCTCTAGTCCTAAACTTATGCTTTTGTAGTTCATGATTATATATTTCATGTATAATTAGTCTTCATTATGTATAAGAGTTGATGATTGGAATTATGAGGCTTTATATGTGTTTTTGTATGTTGTGTGTGATTTTGTATATGTGTGCCTTTAATCCCTTGGTTGGCGTGCATTGTAGGCATCTTTATCAACATTCAAGGACCATTCTGCCTTAGTTCTCTGCGGCTAACTATGACCTTCACCATGACAAACTTTCGTTATGAGGGAAATAGATCCACTTATTTATGCAGCATCATTTTGCCTTCATTGCGACTGACAGATTACTTAGTCGTGACGAAAATGCAAAATTTCCATATTTAAATCAAGTCGTGTGCATTCGTCTGGGGGTATTCAGTGTCACATCTAGTAATATAGCAATTAGTAACAAGGATATTCCTAAATATTAAAGGGGCCAAAAACGATAAGGAGAAATAGAAGATTTATAGTGAAAAATCATTATTATGATTTTTCAAGTCAATTATAAAAGTTTGACTAATGACGAAAAATTGGTCAAACATAATCATGGAAAAATATTTTCAAGTCTTAGAAAATTAAGAAAAAATAAGGATAATGTTCCTTGAGAATTACATGAGGTTATATAACTGGTTTTATGACCAAATTACCCTTAAAAAAATTACAAAGGAATTTAAGGGTGATTTAAGCTAGTTTAAGGCCTTTTATTTGGAAAATTCTAAATAAATATTTGCAAGGAGATTAAAATCCCAAGAAAATTTTTATGATGTCCTAGGGAATTATAAGAGATTATGGAATTAAAAGGAGACCCTCAGATGTCCAAGATTTTTCCTAATTATTTGGACAACTGGAAAAATCATTAATGAGAAGGAAAATAGATTTCCTTTTTATTTAATTAAGGGAAATTTGAGATTTGGATAAAAAGGGTCCATTTTGGAAAGATAAAAATGAGGAGAATAAATTATGGATCCGACAAAAAATAATTACAAAGGCCAGAGTACTGTAATTATAGAAAAGAAATAAAACCTGGAGTAAAAGTGCACCGGTAAACTGTAAATTAGAGCCTTGCACTTTACTTGGTCCACAAGTTGCCACTTGTTAAGCCCCTATTAGAGAGTAATTAAACTTTCTAAGTATCAAGTCTTAAGTGGAGAAGAGTTTGACTTTTGGAAATTAATTACAATTAGATTTAAATAATTAAGAGAGAAGTTTCAAGAAGGAGTAGGGAAGTGACACTTGGCAAATTATTTATTGATGGTAGTTGAGATATTTTGTGCACATTAAATGAGCTCTTCCTCCCCTAAATTCAAATGTGAGGTTCACCCAAGAGGGAAAATGAGAGAGCAATAGTGATCTTTAAGTGAGTTCAAGGAGAAAGCAAGCAACTTGGATCAAGAAAGCTTGGAGTTAAGGTTAGTAGTTGATATTATATTGTTCCTTGCTTGATTTCTTGAGTTTGATAGTTGAAAAATTATATTCTTTCCTTTTGATGGTACTGGCTAAATTGGTTAATGTTAGGGAAGGGAAGTTTTGAAGTTAAATATAGCTAGAACACTATGATTCATAGTAGTTTCAAGTGGTTTGGTGTCATATTTTAAAGATTTTTTGGTTGGTTTTCAAGAGGGACTATTTGGCCAAGATGAAAAATATAACCTAGGATGAGATTTTCAAAGTTTTGATGCTTCCATTGTGTTCAAATGGAAAATGGTGTAGGATAAGCCTAAAGAACAAGTGTTCGAAGTATTAAAATCAAAGTTGTAATTTTTAGAAAAACCTAGGCCCTATTTGGCCAACCTTGGTTCTTGAGGAAGGGCATTTATTTTTTTAAATCAAAGAACATATTTGGAATCTACATGAAAAACCATGTAGGAATGAACCAAGAAAGGATTCTAAGGATTAAGGAAACAAACTCTAAAAATTCAAAGATCAAAGATGGAAGCTTTAAGGGGTTAAGAGTTACTTGAGCTATGTTGTGAAATTTTTATGTGAAATGGTTGGTAATCTTACTGCTTTTTTTTGTGGTTTATCATGTTAGGTTTTATTAATTGAGAAAAAGAGGAAGAAGATCAAAGAATCAAAGAGCATTGGACTAAGGTAGTGGGATCTAATTAGCCACTAATATTAACTTTGCATTGCTATTTATGGCATGAATGCTTGCTATTGTATGGTTAAACTATGATTATTGTGATATGGTTGCTCCTTGCCTTTGTTGCTATGGCCTTGCATGTTGAGGTTGCTTATTTTTAAGAAGATTAGTTTTCCTATGATAGATAATGTTGAAATGCTTTATAATGATGCATTTTGATATTTTGGTTGATTGATCTTGCTACTGGGATTTCATTGAAATCTCATCCCCCATATGTAACCTAATATTTTAGGAGCTCAATCATCAAAAGGAATGCCACAAATCCAAGGATAAAAATGGTGATGAACCATGAGGAAACAGTTATGTTTGGTCATGTATAAGTATATATGCTTGATGTTGTGACCCTAAGCAGGACGCCAATTTCGAGCCATATTTTTATTAAGTTTTTGAATGAATTTCTTCACAAAATTTGGTATGCTTAAAGCTCACGCCATGGGCTTCAAATCAATATGCAGCACGTTAAAAGTGGCCAACTAGATGATTTTTAATGATTTTTTAAATTTAAGGTTCAGAATCTGGAAAAAGAGTTTTTACCAAGAGGACAGAGGTAACTTTCACAAAAACCTGACACTTTTTCAAATAGAATTGGTTTGCAAGATTATTTTTTCTTGAAAGAGCATTTAAAGAGCTTTCTATAGAATTTTAAACCACTCCATTTTACTTTTTTTAGATTAAGTTATGATTTTTTGAAATTGGACTAGAAAACTGAATTTTTATCACATGAACAGTAAAAATCCGAAAATCAGCTTTTTTTTGGATATTTTTGAGCTCAAGACCATCCAATGTGGTCTAAAATGTCTCAGAATAAATTATAAACCATACTAGAAGTAAGATGTAACATTTAGATCTAGATTTTCACTCTAGTTTCACCCAGACCTCACCCTCTTTGTCCTCTCCACCTCTATCTTCATCCCATCCACCATTCCACACCATTTGCTAGGCCCATTCCATCAATTTCCACCAATTATTCTTCTCCTCTTCCATGATTTGATCCATATCTACCATCAATTCAGCAATCAATGACTAGTAAAAATCTAGGAGCTTGGTGTAGTTGTTTTCCAGTCACAAGAAGCTAAATTCATCCACTCCTTAACGAGTAATAAAGCTATTCTAAGTTTCTAGAGCCTGAGGGAAGCTTAATTGTGTTTAATTTCTATTTCCACTCTGTATGTATGTTAATTGTGGTTTAATTAATATATGTATTGAGGATTGGTGCTAGTATGCCTTATTTGGATTCTGATTACTTGTATTAGATTTACCTTCAATGAATATTCAATTACCTTATAGTCCTTCTGTCTATTGTGATTGATTTTTCATGTTCTTGTTGCTTCCAATTGAATGTGCTAGGTGTCTAGGTTTGGTTGAGAGTTAAAGAACCTGTGTGAATCCAGTATAAGCTAAGTCCTAAAGCACTTTATCTAATTGACTAGTTAGGCGGCTAACAATGTTAATTAGGTACTAAAAGTGTTGGTGATCAATAGCCAGACTGTCGCCTTTCGGATCGTCAAGAAAGAGAGTTGCACCAGATAATATGCAGTATAGGATGCAATCAGTAGTTCTTCTCGAGGAGCTTGTTATTGGAAATCCTAGTCTAAATTGATTTTCAAAAACAATGTACAAAAGGGGTTTTGGTTGTTTTAAAAGTGGTGCAACAAATGTAAAGTGCAGAAAGTTAACTATTTTGGATATTTTAAATGAATGAAGAAATGTTATGGATTAAAAGGAAATTATGGTTAAACAGTCTCTTGATGATGGAAACTCAGCTATCACTGCTCTTTAGAATGATTGGGAGTTTTGGAAAACCTTTAAGTCTGAAGGAAACCCCAAGTAATCACTTAGGTCTAGTGTCTTAATTAATGAAAACTCACTTTAATCAAAGTTAATTAACATCTATTAAGACGCTACTGAAAACCACTTAGAGAGTAGATGAATGAATGATGCAAATGTCCTCTGAATGTCAACCGACAAACACAGAATACAAAGCATGCAGATTAATCACAATAATCACTGAAAATCAAATTGAACACAAGGATTCAAACTGAAATATTATATAGGTTAATCAACATTAACATTATCCAATCCAAATACAATAGAATAGTCTAAATGCCAGATTTACAATCATAAACCAAGTTTGATACAAGTGCAGAAAGTTTCTAAATCTAGAAATATTCAACACAGTATTAAACAAAGGTTTAGACTATAGAAAAACTCCCTGATTAGATCACTGAGCTTAGCCTCTCATGCCTTCAAATCAATCACAATCACTCCAGGAATGAACAGCCATGGTTAAAGCTAAAAATGAAGTTGGAAAAATGGAGAAAAAGGGTGATAGAGTGGTTTGACCGGCCCAGTAATGCAAAAAATGATGAATAGATGAAGAAAAATGGAAGTTTTAGGTGTAGGATCAATGGGGACTTAAGAGGAAATGATGGTAGCTTAGCCTTGTGCAATCTGCAGAATGGAAGAGTGTCTTTTCATGGGGGCTGCCCCCCTTAGGTATAGAAGCTCAAAAACCTATTCCAAAATGCACAACTTCACTTAACATACTTAGGTCGTGACCCCAAGAATGTAAGGTCACAACTCAGGGGGATCAGGTCGCGAATTGATAAGTTCCATGTCGCGACCCAGGAAGACAGAGAGCTCTCGTCTTGACTTGGGTCCAAAACGCGTAATTTCACTAAGAGGCATCCAGGTCGTGACCTAAGGAGTCCATGTTGTGACTTGGGGAGGCAGAACACTCCCAACTTTTGTGTTTTGGTCCTTATAACATTTTGGCTCCATCTATGCTCCATCATGATTCCTGGGTCCTTCTCCAATTATCTGAAAATCGTAACAAAAGGCTTTGTAAAGATCAGCTGATTACAAATCAAGGAAATTAAAATTTAGAAGAGAAAAATGGCCCTTTTTACCCCTTAAATAGCAAAATGCAATGCATGACTCAATGTAATCAAATGGATATAAATGCACGTATAATGAGGATAAAATTGTTGCAAAACATTAGAAAACACTTGAGCAAACCATATAAAGATTGAGTTCTATCACTCCCCCATACTTGAACCTTTGTACTCCTAGGCAAAGATTTGAATCATTCTAAAGAAAGTACAACCACAATTAGAGAGACTAGTATGTTCAAAAGTGATCTCAAGAGCTAATCGATCAACCTTTTTTTAGGAATACAAGAATGATAACATGAACAATGCCAAATAATCAGATACAAGGTGCAATTGACTCAAAATCCATGAACAACAAAGATTTGCTCACAAGGTATAAGTGTTTGAATCGCTCATCTCTCCTCATTGGGGTTCTTTTCTCTCAATTATTCAAGCAGCAAATATTCTACCATAAGCTTGTAATAACCCTAAAATCTCCACTACTATTCAGTATCCATGTAAAGAATCAAGAGGACTTTTAGGGTTATAGTGATGGAAAGGCTAAATAGAATAGAAAAAGGTGAAATCGAGTGTCAAGAATTAAAGAAATGTGAGTTAAATAATAACTATTTTTAAGCAAGGAAGTTCAGATCCCAACCTTCTATCACCAAGAGAATACTTTATTCAACTTTATTTTGCTATGATAGCTTATGTATATATAAGGAGTATTTCTTTACTCTTTTGCTTCTTCTTCTTCTTCTTCTTCTTCTTCTTCTTTCAAACTAAATAAAAGTAAAATTTCCAATTAAGACTGATGAAGATCAGGAAACTGTAATTGTCGAGACGGATTCAACTCAATTAACATCGTTGTTCAAAACATTCGAAATGGTAGAAAAAATGAAGGAAGTGTAGGCTCAAAAAATGGCTAAGCAATGGATAAATGGTTGTAGGTTGTGTTGGGGTAGAAAGGTATAGAAAAGAATGCCTCTATCATATTCAAAATCATAAATGCACATGTAATTTTGACCAAGAGCTAAAACAAGTTCTAGAGAATGTAAACCACATGAATAATCACTCGATATAGGAATCAAAGCTTAAGAATATCCTTCCAATAAGGGTTTCACATCTCAATTGCTCATACAATAAGTTTCAATCAATATGCACTGGTCACAAGGCATTAAGACACTTATCACAAAAGCAACCCTTGAGATGAGGATTAAAAAGATCAAGATAATCACTTAAGAACATACTTGAATCCCAAAAGTGACTATAAAGTCTTCATAAAAAATCATTTTCAAAATCCAGTATGCTTAAAAGTCCAAGGATGGCACGATTTTCTAGAAAAACTGTTTGATGTAATGAGGGTTTATGAAAAGGCAAAGGTTTGCTTGACAAAGATGCAAAGGTAGTTTAAAAAGGTTTCTCCTACACAGTAATGCCAAAAAGCAAAGAGAAGGTTAACGGTGCACAGCAAAAGAGTCCAGGTTGCGACCTGGATACACAGAGGCACCAGGTCAAGAAAGGGGGATGAGGTCACAACTTGAGATCATATAGGTCGCGACCTGAAATCATAGAGGGCCCTCCCTAGCTAAAGTCACTCTTCAAGTCACGACCTAAAGTCACAGAAACTACCAACGCAAAAAAGTTTCAATCTATGGCCAACAATTAACAAGTAAAAACCCTTTGAGCAAGCATCAAATGATCCAATTCACAGCAATTTACCATCTACAATCAATTCAAAGCCAAATAATGATGATCAAAGATTGGATTTTTGAAAAAAAATTTGCCAAAAATTTTGAAACAACCACAGAAATGATGCAACAAAGCAAAATGAACTCCTCCCCCACACTTAGACTTGATAGTGTCCTCACTGCCAACAGAAAAGGGAAAAAGAATTGCAGCAGCCACAAAAGAACAGAGTAAACCAACCATTCATTGCAGAAAAGTTAACATATAAAGGAAATGTAGCTTTTGAGTACCAAGATTATAGGACAGAGCAATAACAAAAAAAATGAAAAGAAAAACACAGAAACAAAAAAAAGCAAAAAGCTTCCAGCAGCAAAGGTTTCAATCGTCCTCCGCTCTTCTTTCTTCTTCAGCCCTGACATCTTCCCCTGCTTGGACATTAGCTTCTCCCATTTCAGCATCAGTAGGAGCAATAGCAAAAACACCAGAAGATTGCCCCAGACCCTCACTAAAAAAGCTGGTGGCAGGAATGGTGTTCTCCCAGAAAGCCTGTTCATACTCTCGAAGAAAGTTGACCTTAAGAGCCCTGGCCATCTCCAACATTAAAGGATCCATAAACCTCTACCTTCTGAACTCGTGAGACATAGAGATAGCTTTGTATGTGTCAAACTCCTCGCTTAGGTTTATCACTTGTTGATTGAGTTCGGTAATCTGATCATTCAAAGAGGCGAGGTTGAAACTAGAGCCACCCTCAGCTGCCTTTTCTTCTGGTTCTTCCCCAATCACCCTTTTTCCTCTCTTCCTTTCTCTGTTGGATTTGGAGGCGACATAGCATCTGGTCGTGAGAGGGTCCAAGAGAGAGTCAGAGTGGCATGTTGGTATCTCATGTGTTGTACACATATCAGTAACCAAGTGCAAAAATACCATAAGAGTTCAGACATTATTGATATAGCGATCAATCTGGTCTAGGGCAATAATAGAAATATCAACTGGCAACATGGTCATCAGGAGATATAGCAGAAGTGCACCCTCTTCAGAAACATCAGAAATGTGTGCTGATGGCATCACAATATAAACCATGAAGTTCAGCCAAATCCTGGCTTCATCATTCATGTACTTGCACTCGAAGACTTTCTGCCCACTTTCCTTTATGGTCCGCCCAGCTTCCCTTGTCCTGATGGTTTGGAAGACCTTTACCCAGGGAACTTTAGTAAGTCTGATCTTCCATCGCTGGTACTCATAGACAGGGACATCAGGTAACTTGTAGAACTTCTCAATAGCCTTCCGAGTTAAGAAACATTCACTGCCTTTGAAAGTGATCCCCCTATGTCCGTCCATAGCAGAGCAAGTGTAGAATTCCCTCACTAATGTCAAATTGGCTTTGTTCCTCTTCTTCATATGTTCCTCAAGGCCCTTTTGTTTGGCAAGCTCATAAAAAGGGTACTACTGTGTTTGTGGAAAATATCACTCTTAAACTACCCCCTATTGGCAAATAATTCCACAACTTTCTTCCTTGGAAGTCTAGTCTCCTCACGAGGGCGAAACTTCTTCTTCGAGCCTGAAGACTCGAGTTTTTTGGTATGAGGCATCTGGACACAAAGCAAACAACCAGCAAGCAACCAAAGTAAACACACAAAACAAACAAACCTAGGAAAAGAAACTACTACACTAAGCCCAGAAACCAAGTACTCCCCTATATTAGGCCTACATTTACCCATTGTGAGACTCACTTAAGCAAAATAGTTGAAGATTTTGAACAGGGACATTTACATTTTAAAACCATTAGGAAATTCATGAGAAAACCCAAGTATTCATAATTTTCAATTGCCCCAAAATCTATTTCTTGCTAAACCTTGATGTGTAATGTCAAGATCCAATAAGAAATTACAGTTTTGAAATAACAGAGGTGAATCAGGGGTTTAAAACCTCCTTTGTGAGCTCATATCACGACCTGAGAATAGTGAGGTCACGAATTAAGCAAACAGAGGGAATTTTGAATTCAGAAAGGTTTGAGGTCGTGACCTGAACCCAGAAAGTTGAGAAAATACAGCATGAACCAGTTTGCTCAAAACCAAATCCATTTCAAAAAATACAGTCCCAAGCGGTTTGAAAATTAGTTAAACAATATTTTCAACATCCAGTAATACTACACTCAACCAAAATCAAAGCCCTGACAAAAACAACACTATCTACCCACAAAAATGCAAAAAACTAAACCAGAAAGAACAGAAAAATTGAAAATGAAATGGGAAGATTAAACAGACCTTGAGAGAGTAGAAGGATAGAAGGATTGAATGCAAGGTGGAGATAGGATTGTTCACGAACTATAGGAGGTGGATTTCACAGTGGAGGCACTCAGAAGTTACAGAAACAGAAGAATAGAACAACTGAACGATTGGAGAAGGAGCAAACCATTAGAAAAGACTGAGTAGTCGTGACTTTGAAGGGAATTTGAAAAGCTGTGACTGTTAAAGAATCGAAGATAGGGAGTCGTTGAAGGGAATTGAAAGACGACGCGCAGCGGAAAACAACACAAAATTTTAAAACTTTCAATCCCTTGCCCGGATCTACCGATCGCGTTTAAGTCAGGTAGTAAGAAGTATTACCTTCGGTGTTCGGTTTCCGAGTGGCTTGGTGATTCCGCCGTTCAGGATGCCTCTGCTCACCTCCTTTATCGTTCAAAGTCGACAACTCCGGTCGGCTTCCTCTACCGGTATCCACACGAGTAGCCCTCAACCTCGAACGACGTGCTAGCGTCTATGTCCGTCTAGGGTTTTCAGAGAATCCGTCCACTCTTATCTCTCTTAGGCCGTCTCTTATCTGTTGGTACTCTCACACCTAAAACCCTAGCTCCTCATATCAAATATATAGGATGCTATAGGTTTAATGAATAATATTTAATTTCAAAATTAACTCTAAATTAATTCCGAAATTAATACAATATCAAATATTGCCTAATCAGATAAGAGAACAATTAAATAAATATGGTTTAAATTAAATCCGTCTCACAGATTTAATTCACTTATTTATTTAATAAAGAGATGACGGAATTAATTTATATATTTAATTTATCCTTATAAATTAAATCTAACAATTAATATCTCTTATATTTATATAATAATATATATATATACGAATATATATATATACACGTCCACCCTATTTATTCATTGAATCTGGACATATCCTAGATTCAATGAATCTGGACATCATAACTCGTGTTGGGCTATTTTGTGTGCGACCCTGTAGGCCCATATGAAGTTGGCAGTGGGCCATTAACTATAATGACTCACAAGTCGTAAGCGGTCTCTAGCAAGACATCACGACTACCCAAATCATATGAGGATCGTTGAACGATGTAACCTTTCATACAACCATATCGCGTCCCTTTTGTCACACGACATTTTGGTCATGGACGAGGCATGGAGAACGTCATCCTCCTATTCATGACCGTTACTTTCTCGATCCCTGAGTAGTCTGAGTATAGAAATGGAACTACCTTTCCATTATAGTATGGCCATACATTTCTCAGACTCACTCATCGAGGGGCCCAGTAATGTCTCTCTACAAATGTGAGGGACAAATTCCATCTTGACCATTCACATTCCTCCGCATGAAAAACCACTAAGCCTGAACATAGTCTTTATGATCACTCGGTCAAAAGTGACTTTTGACTAGGTCAAAGCTAAGCGTCTCTCATGTAGGAATCCATGATGATCTCAGGTCAAAGGGCACAGTGACATGGTTTGTATATGAGAGAAGCTTATGACTTAACCCATGCAGCTCTCTCATAGCGGGTCAGTCCAACACCTTGTACTCTTACATGTGCCTATGACTTTAATTTATATCTCTATATATCTTTAAAGTCATACTGGTCTTATTTCATCTTTGCTCCCACATAGATGACCGACCAGGGACATTTAGGATAAACCATGAGTTATCCAAGGATAGTCATCACAGTAAACATGCAAATAATATGATAACGTAATTAATAAATTCATAAATGAACAATGTTCAAAACATAATGATTGGCCCCTAGGGCACAATTTCCAACAGTCGTGACTTCAGGAATAGAGCAGTCATGGGAGGAGAGAGTTGAATGTGGGGGGAAAGAACATGGGAAATGAATTGAAGGGAGGGTTAAGTGGTTTTACAAAAGAAGGCCTAGGGTTTTTTTAAGTTTGGAATGAATGGAACTTGAGTTCAGGGTAGGTTCAGTGGCAAAATGGTAACAAGAGTGGAAATAAGTGGGGGTAAAGAGGTGAACACGAAGGAAAAACACTAACTTTTCATGTCAGGTCGTGACCTGATGTAAGTGAGGTTGCGACTTAACCAGAGAAAGGGGGATTTTGGGGTTTTAGAAAAAGCTCCAGGTCGCAACCCAAAACAACCGAAGTCACGACCTGAACTCACAGAGTACCTCTACCCATTGTCTTCCCCAAGTTGCGACTTGAACACACAAAGAGCTCCCAACTTAGACTAACCTCCCAGGTCACGACCTGAAAACAATGAGGTCGCGACTTGAGTGCAAGTTTCCAAACTGACCAGGATGATAGTAAATTGCAATCGAGATATATATTCCTCCTGAATAATGGAGTAGTAAGCTAAAAGAGCTCTAAGCAGGGCACTATAGCGGATTCTATAACGGAAGTTGAGTATATAGCAGCATCTGATGCAGCTAAGGAAGCCATTTGGATTAGGAAGTTCATTACTGAACTTGGGGTGATTGATTTAGCCCAATTATTCTATGTTATTTCATATCATTTTAAGGGTATTTATCATAGATTTTGGCTCCTTTTGATGATAATTGTGCTTAATTTAGATTAAGAGTCCTTGCTTTGAGTTAGTGTCTTTTTGAGGTTAAGATTGTCATAATTGGTTATTAATTGTATTCAGTTGATTTCTAGGACAATTGATGCTTCAAATTGTTACTTTTTATTGTAGGACAATTGAGAATTGGAGCCAAGATCAAAGACCAAAGGATGACACAACATAAGATCAGAGTATCAGCACTAATAGAGTTCGTCGCGGCGAAGAGAATTGAAATCTCACCAGTAATCTCTCGGGCAGAGTTCGTCGTGGCCAACTTACAGCTTTGCCGCGGTGAAATCACAAGATTAGGCGGAGCTCGCGGTGAACTCTTCGTATCAGCAACGCCAGATCCGGATCAGAACGCGAAAATGGAGCTTCTAATCATATGATCCGACCCAGATGGACCCCTAAAACCCTTAGAAACCCTATTTTCGACCATACACTCCATTCCATCTCCTACAACACCTCTATTCTCCCATCCTCTTGCCTCTCCACCTCCATCTTCTTCCCCATCCATTTCCTTCATCTTTCATTCACTCCATCTCAATTCCTTCCACTCCCAGCTACCATGGCCGACGGATTCACTTCAATTGGAGCTTTTCTTGAAGCTATGGAGAGCTAGGGTTTATCAACTCTTGAAGAATGGTGGTGTAGCATGAGTTCTTGAGCTTCAAAGGGGAGTTTAGTTTCAGTTTGCAATTTTTAGCTATGATTTATGGCTTTCTAGGTCTAGGAGTTGTAATTTCTTAGTTAGGAACTTGGGACTGATACTGTAATTATTGGTTAATGATTACATTTGTAATTTGGATTGATTGATGTTGAACTTTGTGCTTAAATATATGTAGTTGCATATATGCTTATTGTAACTCTCATGATTCTCTCTTATCTTGCATAGTTGTGTTTGGGTATTGAGTTGATTGTGTGTTTCATTAAGCCAATTGCATGATCATTCCAAAATTACACATTAGGGAAGCTTAACAAAGTTTTCATTAATGAGTTCATTAATGTAAGCTTTGGACTCAATGAGTTATTGAGGTTGTTATTAAGAAAACCTAATGATTTGTGAAACTCCTAATATTTTAAGTGAACTATGATTGCCATCAAAGCCATTTTCAAGAGATTTCCTATCATTCATTTCCATTCCATCATTATTATCTTAAAACACCAAAAATATAGTATCTTAGGTTTGTTTTCATTGCATTTAGTTTAGGCACCATTCATTTAAGTCTTAAAAACCCAAAACCCCATTTCATTGCATTGCATGGCATTTAGTCTAGCTTAGGTAATTAATAAAGGCTCCCAAAAGTGAAACGACCCGAGTTTGCACTATACTGCATAGCTTGGATTAAATTTTGATTGAGAACCCCAAGGTGAACGATAACAAAGGCTCTCTTTCAGTGATACCTACTATCTCAGATCCAATAACTTTGTTCTGTGACAACAGTGGTGCCATTGCACAGGCCAAAGAGCCTAGGTCACATCAAAGGACCAAGCATATACTCAGGCGATTTCATCTCATTAGAGAAATCAATGATAGAGGTGATATAAAAATATGCAAAGTAGCGGGAGAAGACAATATTGCTGATCCTCTAACAAAGCCGCTTATGCAGGCAAAGCATGAGCATCATGTTAGGTCAATAGGAATTAGACAAATTAATGATTGTACCTAGTGCAAGTGGGAGGATGTTGGAAATTGTGCCCTAGGGACCAATCATTGTGTAATGAACATTGTTGATTTATGAATTTCTTAATTATGTTATCATATTATTTGCATGTTTACTGTGATGAATATCCTTGGATAACTCATGATTTTATCCTAAATGTCCCTGGTCGGTCATCTATATTAGAGCAGAGATGAAATAAGACCAGTATGACTTTGAAGATGTATAGAGATATAAATCAAAGTCATAGGCACATGTAAGAGTACAAGGTGTTGGACCGACCCGCTATGAGAGAGCTGCATGGGTTAAGTCATAAGCTTCTCTTATATACAAACCATGTCACTGTGCCCTTTGACCTGAGATCATCATGGATTCCTACATGAGAAACGCTCAGCTTTGACCTAGTCAAAAGTCACTTTTGATCGAGTGATCATAAAGACTATGTTCAGGCTTAGTGGTTTTTCATATAGAGGAATGTGAATGGTCAAGATGGAATTTGTCCCTCACATTCGTAGAGAAATATTACTGGGCCCCTCGATGAGTGAGTCTAAGAAATGTATGGCCATACTGTAATGGAAAGGTAGTTCCATTTCTGTACTCAGACTACTCAGGGATCGAGAAAGTAACGGTCAGGAATAGGAGGATGACGTTCTCCATGCCTCATCCATGACCAAAATGTCGTGTGACAAAAGGGACATGATATGGTTGTATGAAAGGTTACATCGTTCATCGATCCTCATATGATTTGGGTAGTCGTGATGTCTTGCTAGAGACCGCTTACGACTTGTGAGTCATTATAGTAAATGGCCCACTGCCAACTTCATATGGGCCTACAGGGTCACACACAAAATAGCCCAACACGAGTTATGATGTCTAGATTCATTGAATCTAAGATATGTCCATATTCAATGAATAATCTAGGGTGGACGTGTATATATATATAAATTCGCGTATATATATATATTATATGATATAAGAGATATTTATAAGATTTGATTTATAAGGATAAATTAAATCTATATCATTTTTTTAAAATTGACAAGGTATAATATCTAATATTTGATTTATTAGAATAAATCAAATTTAATTCCGTCATATCTTTATTTTGAATTAAATAGGTGAATTAAATCTGTAAGATGGATTTAATATAAAAACCGTATTTATTTAATTAATTTCTTATCAGATTACGCAATATGTGATATTGTATTAATTTCGGAATTAATTTAGGATTAATTCTGAAATCCAATATCCTTAGCGTCCTATATATATTTGATATTAGGAGCTAGGGTTTTGGGCGTGTGAGGGTGCAAAACGTTTGCAGATAAGAAACGACCAATAGAGAGACGGTGAGGACGGATTATCAAAAACCCTAGAAGGACAAGAGCTGCTAGCACATCGTTCGTGATTGGAACACTGTTCGTGTGGATACCGGTAGAGGAAGCCAATCTAAGTCGTCAACTTCTCACGATCAAAAGAAGAGCATAGGCATCCTGAATGTCGGAATCCCCGAGCCACCATCGATTCGAATACCGCAGGTAACACCTCTTACCACTTGACTTGAATACAATTGGTAGATCCGAGCAAGGAATTGAAAAATTTTAAAGTTAATTTCTGCTGCGTGTCTTTCAATTCCTTTCAAACTTGAGTGCACAGAGAGGCTTTGACATTCTAGACCCTGAAAAACTTCAAACCTAAGTCCCTAAACCAAAATTACTTACCAGAATGCCTACCATAACAACCCAACTCATCAATCCATCATCAAATTCTTAACAAATCAAAACAAAACTCCAAAAACAAGTGATGGAAGATTAGGAAAAACTTTCAAAAGTTCAAAAAAAAATTTTCAAAATTTTGGTAAATTTTAGCAAGAACTACGCATAACAAGGCACAACCCAATAACCAAAACACAAAACCGCTTTTAAGAGTTCCCTCCTCCACACACTCAAAGCAATGTCCACATTGCGGCACACAGTCAAACCAAAGCACAAAGCCAAAACACAAAACAACGAAGGTGGAAGTTGTGAAGTTCAGTTCAAGACTGAAGCACAACATGTCACCCTTCTAGAGAGAGGAAAAGAGCTAAGCGTAAAGGTGGGTAAACTCAAGAATGTGAAGAAGTGTGTGGTGGTGACTACTTCTACTGAGGCCATCCCTTCCACAGTCTCTAAAATTCACAGCAAGATAATTTAAGCACAAGTAAATTCACGTGAATAGTAGAAGCAAAGGAAAGGGACGACCTGGCCTTAAGAAGGCGGTGCGGGCTCTTCATAGAGCTTGAGGAGATGACCGTTACACGGAAACATTTTGCCCATGGCCTCTTCCTTGAACTTTATCACCCCAAAGTTATGCACTTTCATCATAATATAGGGTCCATCCCAGCTTGTCTTGAACTTACCCTTCTTAAATTTGAATCAAGCTTGATACCTCAACACCTTGTCACCCTCCTTAAACTTCTTTCTCAAGATGTTGGCATCACGGACAAGCTTGGTTTTCTGCTTGTAGATGTTTGAACTGTTATAGGCGTCTAACCATATTTCTTCAAGTTCTTGAATTTGAAGGAGTCGATTTAGGCCAGCTTCCTCCAAATCAGCATTGCAGCTCTTAACTGCCCAATATGATTGATGCTCCAGCTCTACCGGAATGTGGCAAGACTTACCATAGATGATCTGATACGGAGACATACCAATTGGGGTCTTGTGGCCAATACGATAGGCCCACTGTGTATAATCTAGTCGCAAGCTCCAGTCTCTGTTGGACGGCTTGACAATCCATTCCAAGATGCGTTTGATCTCTTGATTTGATACTTCAGCCAAACCATTAGTTTGAGGATGATAAGGGGTGGACACTGTAGGAAACCCCATATTTTGCCAACAAGTTATTGAGCAACTTGTTGCAGAAGTGAATTCTCTAATCACTGATTAGCACTTTAAGTACCCCAAATCTACTAAAGATGGTAGACTTCAGAAATTTAAAAACCGTAGGTGCATCATCTTTACATATGGGGATGGCTTCTACCCACCTAGAGAGGTAATCTACAGTTAGGAGAATGTAGGTGTAACCATGGGAAGGTAGAAAGGGGCCCATAAAATCTGTCCCCTAAGCGTCAAAGATCTCACAAAATAAAATAGGTTGCTGTGGCATTTTGTTCCTTCTACTAACCCCCCAAACCGTTGGCATTTATCACATGCCTTACAACCAGTGAATGCGTATCTAAATAAGATGGGCTAGTAAAATCCTGCATCTAAAACCTTCCTAGCTATTTTTCTAGTACTGAAGTGCCCTCCACACAAGGTATCATGGCAAGCCTCCAGAATGGCTTGAGCTTCTACTTCTGGAATGCACCGTCTAATCACTTGGTCAGAACATAACCTCCCTAGGTGTGGTGGATCCCAAATATAATAGAAAGCTTCGCTCCTAAGCTTTTGAGCCTGAAAGGTGGTCAAGTGAGAAGGGATTAGACCAGTAGCAATATAGTTAACTAAGTGAGCAAACCATGGTTAAGAAGCAAACAATACACATAGAGATTGGTCAGGGAATGAATCACAAATAATATCAGAATCAAGTACTCCCTTGGTTTCTAAAGGTAGTCTACTCAGGTGGTCTACCACATGGTTGACATTTTCAGCTCTATCTTTCACTTCCACATCAAATTCTTGAAGTAATAACATCCACCTCAAGAGCCTCGGCTTCGATTGAGGTTTGTGGAAAAGGTATTTCACTACAGCGTGATCTGTAAACACAACCACTTTGGAATTTATTAGATATGGTCTAAACTTATCAAGTGCAAAAACAATTGCAAACAATTCCTTCTCAGTAGTGGTATAGTTTTTCTGAGCTGCATCTAGAATTTTAGAGGCATAAGCAATCACTTTCAAAATAGAATTCTCCCTTTAACCCAACATTACCCCCACACTCAAGTTCGAAGCATCACAAGAAATTTTGAAAGGCAAATCCCAATTGGGAGAGGTCAAAATAGGAGGAGTAACTAACCTATTCCTCAATTCATCAAAAGCAAGCTCACATGCATTGTCAAACTGAAAATCAACATCTTTTTACAGCAAATTGGAAAGAGGTAAAGCAATTTTACTGAAGTCCTTGTGATTGAACCCAATTGTTCTATGTTATTTCATATCATTTTAAGGGTATTTATCATAGATTTTGGCTCCTTTTGATGATAATTATGCTTAATCTTACTTTGAGTTAGTGTCTTTTTGAGGGTAAAATTGTCATAATTGGTTATTAATTGTATTCAATTGATTTCTAGGACAATTGATGCTTCAAATTGATGCTTTTTATTGTAGGACATTTGAGAATTAGAGCCAAGATTGAAGACCAAAGTATTACACAACATGAGAGTTTCCAAGAAAATGCTATGCTATGGCAAAAAGTCTGAAAATGTGCATCAGTGACTATTCTGGAATAGTTCGCAGCGGTAAACTCTCAAAATCTCACCAAAATTCCCTTCTGGAATAGTTCACCATGGTGAAAGGAAGGGTTTGTCAAGGCAAAGATGTCTTGAGGGGGAGAATGGAATCTGGTTCAACATGCTACGCTACAGCGAAACACAGTTGGCCACGACAAAGGTGTCCCGAGAGAGGTTCTCACTGAAATTTGATAAGTTGGCCAAGGCAAAACAAGGAGTTGGCCGCAGTGAAATGTCACAGACAACGAGAAAACCAGAACAATACAGCAAAAACACAAAGCAACAGAAGCTCAAAAATGCAAAGAATGCTATGAAATGTATGAAACTATATGGAAAAATCAAAATCAAAATCAAGATAATTGTTTGTACATCACAAAATTTTTATGCAATGCAAAACCTATTATGCACAATGCAAAAATGTAACCTAAGAGACTCACAAAACCCCAACCAACTAAAGTTGATAATTAACTAGCCTAGGGAACCACTTAATGGTCCCTGGCAACGGTGCCATTTGATGAGGACCTTTGCCGTTCGCCTTAGGGTTCTCAATCAAAAATAAATCCAAGTTATGTAGTATAGTGCAAACTCAGGTCGTTTCACTTTTGGGAGCCTTTATTAATTACCTAAGTTAGACCAAATGCCATGCAATGTAATGAAAGGGGGTTTGGTTTTTAAGATTTAAATGAATGGTGACCAAACTAAATGCAATGAAAACATACCTAAGTTACTATATTTTTGGTATTTTTGGATAATGATGATGTAATGGAAATGAATAATAGGAAATCTCCTAAGAATGGTTTTGATGGCAATCATAGTTCACTCAAGATATTGGGAGTTTCACAAATCCATTAGGTTTTCTTAATAACAACCTCAATAACTCATTGAGTCCAATGTTTAAATCAATGAACTTCATTAATGAAAACATTGTTAAGCTCTCCTAATGTGTAATTTGAGAATGATCACGCAATTGGTTCATTGCAACCCAAAATCAACTCAATATCAAAACATGACCATTTCAGATAAGAGAGAATCAAGAGAGTTACAAGGAAACATATATGTAACTACATATATTGAAGCACATAATTCAACATTAACCAATCTAAACTACAAATGTAAATCATTAACCAATGATTACAGTAACAATCCCAAGTTCTTAACTAAGAATTTACAACTCCTAGACCTAGAAAGCCATAAATTATAGCTAAAAATTGAAAACTGAAACTAAACTCCCCTTTGAAGTCTGGAAACTCATGCCACACCACCATTCTTCAAGAGTTGATAAACCCTAGCCCTCCATAGCTTCAAGAAAAGCTCCAACCGAAGTGAATTTGTCAACCATGGCAGCTGGGAGTAGAAGGAAATGAGATGGAATGAAGAAAAGGTGAAGGAAATGGATGGGGAAGAAGATGGAGGTAGAGAGGCAAGAGGATGAGAAAATAGAGGTGTTATTGATGATAGAATAGAGCGATTGGTTAAAAATAGGGTTTCTAAGGGTTTTAGAGGTCCATCTGGGTCGGATCATATGAGTAAAGGGTCTATTTTTGCGTTCTGGATCCGAATCTGACGTTACTGATGCAAGAGAGTTTGCCGCGGCGAACTCAAAAGTTTACCATGGTGAACTATTCTAGAAGGGAATTTTGGTGAGATTTTGAGAGTTCGCCGAGGCAAACTTAGTTAGATTCAGATCTAGAATGCAAAAATGGACCCTCTACTCGTATGATCTAACCCAGATGGACTCTTAAAACCCTTAGAAACCCTATTTTTGACCAATCACTCCATTCTATCATCAATAACACCTCTATTCTCTAATCCTCTTGCCTCTCCACCTCCAACTTCTTCCCCATCCATTTCCATCACCTTTTCTTCATTCCATCTCATTTCCTTCTACTCCCAGCTGCCATGGCTGACGAATTCACTTCGGTTGGAGCTTTTCTTGAAGCTATGGAGGGCTAGGGTTTATCAACTCTTGAAGAATGGTGGTGTGGCATGAGTTTCCAGACTTCAAAGGGGAGTTTAGTTTCAGTTTTCAATTTTTAGTTATAATTTATGGTTTTCCAGGTCTAGGAGTTGTAAATTGTTAGTTAAGAACTTGGGATTGTTACTATAATCATTGGTTAATGATTTACATTTGTAGTTTGGATTGGTTAGTGTTGAATTCTGTGCTTCAATATATGTAGTTACATATATGTTTTCTTGTAACTCTCTTGATTCTCTCTTATCTTATATGGTCATGTTTTGATATTGAGTTGATTTTGGGTTGCAATGAACCAATTGCATGATCATTCTCAAATTACACATTAGGAGAGCTTAACAATGTTTTCATTAATGAAGTTCATTGATTTAAATATTGGACTCAATGAGTTATTGAGGTTGTTATTAAGAAAACCTAATGGATTTGTGAAACTCCAAATATCTTGAGTGAACTATGATTGCCATCAAAACCATTCTCAGGAGATTTCCTATCATTCATTTCCATTCCATCATCATTATCCAAAAATACCAAAAATATAGTAGCTTAGGTTTGTTTTCATTGCATTTAGTTTGGTCATTGATTTAAATCTTAAAAACCAAACCCCCTTTCATTATATTGCGTGGCATTTAGTCTAGCTTAGGTAATTAATAAAGGCTCCCAAAAGTGAAACGACCCGAGTTTGCACTATACTGCATAACTTAGATTTATTTTTGATTAAGAACCCCAAGGCGAACGGTAAAGGTCCTCATCAAATGGCGCCGTTGCCGAGGAGCCATTAAGTGGTTCCCTAGGCTAGTTAATTGTCAACTTTAGTTTATTGGGGTTTTGTGAGCCTCTTAGGTTACATTTTTGCATTGTGCATAATAGGTTTTGCATTGCATAAAAATTTTAAGATGCACAAACAAAGATCTTGATTTTGATTTTGATTTTTCCATATAGTTTCATACATTTCATGACATTCTTTGCATTTTTGAGCTTCTGTTGCTTTGTGTAACATCTAGACTTTTGAGCCTAGAAGCATCAAAAGTAGCCTGAATTAGATAGGCTACCAGACCCTTTTTGAGCAGAAGTCCCAAAGATGAGAAAGGAAGTCAAAGCAGTTTCAGGGACTAAACTGCAAAGTAAAAGTTTTTCAGGGGCTTCAGTATAATCAAGATCAGAGACTCCAGTAAAGTCTCGAAGGCCTAGAGAGAGAAAAGAGACTAGATATAGGCCAAAGGTTAAGTTAGAAGCCTCAAAGAGAGGATTATATGAAGTTAAATCCAAGTAGGGACTAAACTGTAAATTCAAAAAGTTATGACCAGCAAGGGCAAAAATGGAAGAGTGTACAGAAAATTCCAAGAAAATCCTGAAAAATGGGAAATAATATTCTAAGACTCTTCTATAAAGAGAAAAGATGAAAATACCCCTGAGATAGCTTAAATGGAATTTATGAGGTTATGGCCAGTAAAAAGTACATTGTTTGAGGTAATTATTTAAAATAGCAAGAGACCTCAAAAATATACGTAAAAATGAGGATTAATTGGTTGAAAGGTTATAATAATTTATAAAATTAGTGTTGCAACCAAAAGGCCAGTGGAATGGCTTTAATAAGTTAAAGAGCAGATTATACCGATAAAAGGGTATTTTAGTAAATGATTTTTATACAAGGTTTAGAGGAAGTGTTATGGCCTGAGAAAATTCATAGATACTCTCTAGAATGAAAGAGAATTTATGGAGTAGACAGAAGAATTTTCTGGATCCTGGAAGGTCATAAAGAAAGTCAGAGAATTGTGGGTCAAGTAAAATAGGAGGAAACTTAAGGGCTAAGTTTAGATCCGACGGTTATGATCTAATCTTCCTTCTCCTCCACTATTTTTGTGACACGTGGCCTCTTCTAGAAGCATGATGCAAGGATGATGTAATAAGGTGATGCAATGATTATGCAAAAGTCCACTTGAACTTCCAAAATTGCCCTTACTCCTTCTTCTAGCTACCAAGAGCATTTTGGTCCATTCAAGCCAACTTTTTGGCTATAAATAGGCACTCTTCTCCCCTCAATTTGGCCAAGCTGATGAACACTAGAGGAAACTCTGCTGCCCTTGCATCTAGAGAGAGAAAGAGCTATTTCTAGTGAGAGAAAGTCCACCTAAGTTCAAGCTTCAAGATCAAGGTATGTGGTGGCTGTAGCATCTGATTTGATACCTATTTCGAATTAGTTACTGTGTGTATCTGATTTTGAAATTTTTCATGCTTAAAGTACACTCTATAAGATTTAAATCCATGGGTAGAACACTTCATATGGATATGTGTACGATTTATGGTGATTTTTCAAAGTTAGGGTTTGAAATCTGGAAACAGTGTTGAACTTTTGGAAGAGTTTCGAGTTCCGTACAATTCCGGTATTGTTTGGCATAGAATTGGTTCTTAAAACTATTTTTTCTTTAAATTTAACTTAAGGATATTTCAGTGAGACTTGGAAGCACTCAATTTGAATTTTTCTAGATTTAATTATGAATTTTCAAATTTGAGTAAAAATTCTGGAGTTTCTGCGTGAACAGTACCCGCGAACTAAAGTTTTCAGATTTGGTATTCTTGAATCTAAGGCCATCTAAAGTGGTCCTAATTGACAAGAAATGGATCTTAAGGATGGGAAATGATAAGATTTATATTAGAAAAGTTAGAAAGAAAACCCTAAGACTAGGAGAAAGGGTTGAGGTTCAAGAAAGCTAGTCTTGAACTGTATGTAATCTAATGGTCCTAATGAATTGTGTGATCATTATGGTTATGTTTAGGACCTTTAGAACATCCAAGAGGATGTTTGGTGATGTTGACCGAATGCCCACATGGTTGAAAAGTGAAGGGAGTCAAAGGAAAAGTAAGAGGAAGCTTGAGGTGCAAGGTAGTGAACTTACCCTTTATGTGCTTGGCATGGTAAGCTCATGTGTTGGTTTGTATTTTTTGTTTGAATAATGTTGTGACATGATGATTATTGCTGAAAATGCTGTTTTCAATATGTTCCCATGGCCATGCATTTTTATACCAAGCATAAAGCATGATGGCATGTCACTAGTTAACTTAAGTTTATGAAAAACTACATACCATACACTAGCATCCATCTTGTACATGTATGTGGTAATGTTTGCTACTGAGATTCCCTCGAATCTCACCCCTTCGTAACCAACCATTTAGGTCAATCAATGATGGGCACTAATGGCATGAGAAGCAAGGAGAAGAAGTGGAGAATTATTGATACTAATGATTGATACTAATATTCAATGTATAATTCTCCTATGTTATAATTATGTTGTGAATGCCATGTATTTAATTATAAAGCTTATGGAATGTATAGGAATGTATGAGCATGAATGGGAAAATGTAAGCCCATGTTAGGTATGCCAAAGAAATAAAAAGAATTAAAATAAAGAGATGTTAAGGGATAAAACGTAGGTCATGGAGCAGTTAGTTTTGAGCTTCAGTTTGACCTATCATATGAATGATTAAAGCTACAAAATTTGGTATACTTATAGTACACATCCCAAGCTTTAAAATGAGTGGTGAATCACCTCATTTGGATGCGTATACGAAGAGATATGAATTTTCAAAGTTAAGGTGGAGAATCTGGAAAGTCCTGATTTTACCAAATGAATAGTAATCTTAATCTAATAAAATGTACGTTTTCAGTGAGGCCGAGTTCAGTTGAATATTTTTTCCTTAAAGAGAATTGAAAGAGCTTTCTACAAAATTTTGGAACACCTCTATACGATTTTTCTAGAATTAGTTATGATTTTTGAAAGTTGGACCTGTAATCTGAAAACTGGATAGTGAACAGTAATTTTCCGAAAATTAATGTCGAAATTAAATTTTTTTAAGTGTAAGACCATCCAACATGATCTGGAATGGTTCTAAATGAATGCTAAGGTAGTATATAAGTAAGGTGTGACAATTTGTGTTTTTGCTGTATTGTTCTGGTTTTCTCGTTGTTTGTGAGATTTCACCGCGGCCAACTCCTTGTTTCTTCGTGGTCAACTTATCAAATTTTAGTGAGAACCCCTTTCGGGACACCTTCGCCATGACCAACTTTGTGTTTTGCCGTGGCGTAGCGTGTTGAACCAGATTCTATTCTCCCCCTCAGGACATCTTTACCATGGCAAACCCTTCCTTTCACCGCGACGAAGGGTCCCCTATTTAAGAAAAAAAAATTTTAGCTTCTTACCCTGTTTCGTTTACTTTTTAGGTTAGGCTTTAGAACTCTTTGGGAATCGATTGTTTTGCTTTCTTTTGGCTTGGTTCAATAATAACTTAGGTCCATCTGATCACCCTTCCTCTTTTATAGGTTACAACACTTTGATGGGTGATGATTTTTCTCAAGGATTTAATTCCATACAGCAATAATTAGATCTTCTTCGGGCACACTTTGATCATAAAGAACTTGGTGGGACTTATCAAAGATATGATACACCCTATCCTCATTATAACTATAGCCATGAATGGATGAATGACCCTCCACATTCTCCTTACCATACCTCTTCATTCCATTCACACCTAAATCAATATCTACCACCAGAACCACATTATGACTTATCACCTTCACCATACAATCCACACTTTGAGCACATTCCATCACATCATCCATATCATGAGCCAAGTATTCCATCACAGGAACCCTACTACCAATATACTTCCTCATCTCACCAACCATTTCATGAACCATCACCATCATTCTATCCATGTTCCACTTCTTACCCTGAACCATTCTCACCACATAATTCCTCATTTGAACCACCTTCTTTTCCATATGAATACTACCATCAATCCTCATCCCAATCCATATACCAATCTCTTCCCCAATCTCATAAACATCAATTCAGTGAACCTGACCCATTTCTCACTATTCCTAAGAATGAACATATACGATTTTTAAAGGAAGCGTGTGGTCGCTTGAATTCATACTACCATGGATTACTTGAAGAGGTAGAGATATCTGGAATCTCTAAGGAATCAAAGGAAGAGTTAAAAGAATGTCAAAGTGCATTGGGCAAGTTCTTGAGTGATATAGCACAAATTGAGTCTGAGATTGGGAAAGATAAATCAAAGTGTCCAGATTCACTCATGCAACAGGTTGACATGAAGCAAGAATATCTACAAACTCACAAGGACTTATGCCCTACATCAGGTAATATTGCTCCTCTTCTTGAGGAGATTGACCCTTATGCTAGAACTACTATTCCTGTTGAGTTATTGATAATGTGAGTGATGATGAGGTGGACAAGGAAATCATAATTGAATCCCCTCATATGTTTCAAAATAAAAATTCTCACTTGAACACTTTTAATAGTAGTTGTTTAGTTGATGATGTTGCTTGCACTATCACTGCTTCTTTGTGTGAAGAACATGCTTCTCTTTCTAGTTGGATTCTTCAGCTTCCATTTCACATAAGCTTGGGTATTTTAAAAATTTAAATGAAAATTTGACTCCTAATAATGGGAGTAGTATTGATTTCCTTGGTTATGATAGTTGCTTGGAGAAATTAAATTCTAAGCTGTCTTTATTTCATTTTTATCCTCTTCATGTTTCTATTTCTAGAGGTGGTACTGCTGTTAGTTCTACTTGCTTGTAGGACTCCACACCACTACAACTAGGGCAGATCAATGATGGAGAAGTGAGCACATTGAAGAAATGCATGTTTCTCATCCGGGATGAGAACTTCTCCTACAAGAGTTTGAAGAGATTTCGTTCTAAAGGTTGTCCCTTTCCTTCCTTAACTCTTATCTTTTCAATTATTTGCTTGTTTGTGAGATAAGTGTGGGGGGGACATAGCCAGTAGTTAAAGTAGTTTGTTTTCTTTTCTTTTCTTTTCCTCCCTTTTTGGTTTTGGTTTCTCTTGTTTAGGGTTGCACTTGAGTTTTGCATTGGGGACAATACAAGATTTAAGTATGGGGGAGGGATTGATATTCACTGATTGTGTTGTGTTTTCCTATGATTATTGAAAATCTGGTTTCTAAAAAAAAATTTCAAAATTTTGATTGATTTTTGAACTTAATTTGAAGATTTTGAGTCAAAATTTTTGAAAATTTTTGCTTCAATTAACTTACACTTGAATTTGTATATTCTTGGACTTTGGTAAATGTTTTTGAACTCATATTGATACTCATGAGAATTGCTATTTGTTTAAAGTTGATTGTTTTAGTTTTATTGGTCACAATTCTTCAAGCTTGCTTTTATAGTGACTAAGTTAATGTATTGTGATTAATTTGGAGTACAATTAATCTTTGTGCATGAGCCTTTGAGATTTAGCCTTGTTGGAAGATTCTTTAAGCCTAATTTTCATTCACAGTGAGTTGCATCCACTTACATTTTCCACTTTCTAGAACTTGTTCTAATTCTTAATCAAGACTTAGTTGCATTAATGTGATGAGCATGATAGAGGCGTTCTTTTCTAAACCCTTACATCCCAAACACAAACCCACATGATTTTTTCCATTGCTAACTATTTGAGCCTTCATCTTTTCTTAAGTGCCAAGAGATGCATTATACATTCAAGTTTCTAACATTTTTACTATTACATTCATGATTTGTTAAACTTTGTCTTCTTGGGTTTAGAATTGCCACAAAAAAAAGGGAGAGAAAAGAAATAGAAAAAGGCAAAGAAATAGAAGAAAATGTTTGAGAAAAGCCAAAGAAAGAAAGATCAAAATAAAATGGTACCAATAGAATAAAATGTTGAAATAAGGCAATTCATTGGCGGTTTAAAGAACAAAGTTGTGCTTTAAGGGATTAGAGTAAACGTTAGTTGGAAACCTTTTCTAAAATGCTTGGTGCTTAATCATTTCATATCTTTTCACCTCATCTTATCTCAATTAGCCCTTTCAATCATCATAACTTTAAAAGTCCTCTTGTTCATTGTATTCATGCATTAAAAGTGGAGAGGTAGGATTTTAACAAGCTTATGGTAAAGTGGTTGATTAAGTGGATTTGAGAGAGAATTACCCCATCTTGGTGAGTAGAGTGAAATAGTTTATATCCTGAGTGTTTTCTCTTTTGTTCATCACATTGCATTGACTGTACTCTACTTTAATCTCTTCTCATTAAATTAGATCACTATGATTGCTTGTTTAAAGAGTTGGATTAATGGCACTACCACTTTCTTACTTTGAATTCATATGGGTTCCCATTTGTATCAATACTATTCTCTTGCTTCAGTTTTATTTTGCCTTTGTCCAGGAGTACAAAGGTTTAAGTGTGGGGGATTTGATTGAACCCAATTGTTCTATGTTATTTCATATCATTTTAAGGGTATTTATCATAGATTTTGGCTCCTTTTGATGATAATTATGCTTAATCTTACTTTGAGTTAGTGTCTTTTTTAGGGTAAAATTGTCATAATTGGTTATTAATTGTATTCAATTGATTTCTAGGACAATTGATGCTTCAAATTGTTGCTTTTTATTATAGGACACTTTAGAATTAGAGCCAAGATTGAAGACCAAAGCATTACACAACATGAGAGTTTCCAAGAAAATGCTGTAGTGTGGCAAAAAGTCTGAAAATGTGCATCAGTGACTATTTTGGAATAGTTTGCCGAGGAAAACTTTTGAGTTCACCGCGGCAACCTCCCAAAATTTCACCAAAATTTCCTTCTGGAATAGTTCACCATGGCCAACATTTGAGTTCGCCGCAATAAACTCTCTCGTATCAGTAACATCAAATTCAGATCCAAAACGCAAAAAATGGACCCTTTACTCGTATGATCCTACCCAGATGGACTCCTAAAACCCTTAAAAACCCTATTTTTGACCAATCACTCCATTCTATCATCAAGAACACCTCTATTCTCTCATCCTCTTGCCTCTCCACCTCCATTTTCTTCCCCATCCCTTTCCTTCACCTTTTCTTCATTCCATCTCATTTCCTTCCACTCCCAGCTGCCATGGTTGACGAATTCACTTTGGTTGGAGCTTTTCTTGAAGCTAAGGAGGGCTAGGGTTTATCAACTCTTGAAGAATGGTGGTGTGGCATGAGTTTCCAGACTTCAAAGGGGAGTTTAGTTTCAGTTTTCAATTTTTAGCTATAATTTATGGCTTTTTAGGTCTAGGAGTTGTAAATTGTTGGTTAAGAACTTGGGATTGTTACTGTAATCATTGGTTAATGATTTACATTTGTAGTTTGGATTGGTTAATGTTGAATTTTGTGCTTCAATATATGTAGTTACATATATGTTTCCTTGTAACTCTCTTGATTCTCTATTATCTTACATGGTCATGTTTTGATATTGAGCTGATTTTGGGTTGCAATAAACCAATTGTATGATTGATTGAGCTCAAATTATTCTTATCTTTTGATTACATCATCCATGGTTTTGTTGCATTTTCTGGCTCTTTTTGCTATAATTGAGTTTATTTTAGATTAAGAGTCCATGCATTGAGTTAGTGTCTTTTTGAGGGTAAAATCATCATAATTAGTTATTAATTGTATTCAATTAATTTCTAGGACAATTGATGCCTTAAATTGTTGCTTTTCAGTGTAGGACACCTGAGATTGGAGCTAAGGTTGATAACTCAAGGCACACAGAGCAAAAGAGGAGCCTCTGCTATGGTTCGCCATGGCACACTTTTGCCTTTGCCGCGGCGAACTCCTCGTATCAGCATATCCAGATCCGACTATTTTGGAAAAAATTGACCTGCCCACTTCCATGAACCGACCCAGACACGTCATATTCGGGTTAGAAACCCTATATTTAGTATGAATGAGGTCACACACGGACATCTAGCCACCATCCATGTTTTCTCTTCATCTTCTATCATTCTCTCACCAAACCCTAATTCCTCCATCTTCCACTGTCACCTTCACCCATGGGAAACACTGAGTCAGTTTTATTAGAGATGCTTTAGTATACCATGCATGGCTAGGCTTCTTCCAGCTCTTGAAGATGGATGATTGGCATGAGTTCTAAGAGCTTCAAAAGGGGAGTTTCAGTTTCATCTTAGTTCTAGCTATGTATTTATGAATTCCTAGGTCTAAGGTTTGTAAATCCTTAGTGAAAGACTTTGATTGATCTGTAATCATTAGTTGATGATTTACATTTGTAGTTGGATTGGTTAATGTTGAATTTCATGCTTCAATATATGTGGTGACATATATGTTCTTTGTAGCTCTCTTGATTTCTTCATCTTGCATGGTCATGTTTTGATGATGAGTTGATTTTCTGTTGCATTGAACCATTTGCATTAATCATTCTAAATTACACATTAGGGAAGCTTAATGATGTTTTCATTAATGAGTTCATTAATGTAAGCATCGGACTCAATGAGTTATTGAGATTGTTATCAAGAAAACCTAATGAATTTATAAAACTCCCAAATCTTAAGAGAACTATGATTGCCAAGAATCCATTTTCAAGAGGTTTTATCAATTGATTCAATACTTGATTTCCATCCATTTCATCTTAATCTCCCAAAAATCTAAAAATACATTTACATTCTATTGCATTTTATCTTAATTGCAAGTCTCAATGAAAACCTCCAACCTTTTCCAGCTCAATTTGCATTACCATGGCATTTAGTTAATCTAGGATCATAATTTTGGCTCCAAAAGTGAAACGACCCGAGGTTGTGCCTATAGTACAATCCTTGGATTAATTTTGAAATTGGCCCCAAGGTATAAGTAAGACAAGTCAAGGAGATTTCAATGATCATTCTCAAATTACACATTAGGAGAGCTTCACAATGTTTTCATTAATAAAGTTCATTGATTTAAACATTGGACTCAATGAGTTATTGTGGTTGTTATTAAGAAAACCTAATGGATTTGTGAAACTCCCAATATCTTGAGTGAACTATGATTGCCATCAAAACCATTCTCAGGAGATTTCCTATCATTCATTTCCATTCTATCATCATTATCCAAAAATACCAAAAATATAGTAACTTAGGTTTGTTTTCATTACATTTAGTTTAGTCACCATTCATTTAACTCTTAAAAACGAAACCCCCTTTCATTACATTGCATGGCATTTAGTCTAGCTTAGGTAATTAATAAAGGCTCCTAAAAGTGAAACGACCCGAGTTTGCACTATAATGCATAACTTGGATTTTTTTTTATTGAGAACCCCAAGGCGAACGACAAAGGTCCTCATCACCTTGATAAACCTTCTATAGAACCCCACATGTCCTAAAAAGGACCTTAACTCTTTCAAGTTGGTAAGGTAAGGCAAAGATGATATCACCTCCACCTTGGCTTTATCTACCTCAATTCCTTTTTTAGAAATTAAATGTCCTAGCACGATGCCTTGGTTAACTATGAAATGGCATTTTTAATAATTCAAAACCAGCTTTTTCTCAATGCATTGTGCTAAGATTTGGTTAAGGCTTTTCAAGCAATCTTTAAAAGAATTCCCATATACAGTAAAATCATCCATGAACATATCTATGTATTTTTCAATAAATTCAGCAAAAATGGATAGCACACACCATTGGAATGTGCCAAGAGCATTGCAAAGACCAAAAAGATTCTTTTGTAAGCATAGGTTCCAAAGGGACAAGTGAAGTGGTCTTGTCTTGGTCTCTAGGATCTATAGGAATTTAGAAATATCCAGAGTATCCATCTAGGAAACAGTAATGACTCTTCCCCACTAACTGTTCAAGGATTTGATCAATAAAAGGCAAGGGAAAATGGTCTTTCCTAGTGGCATCATTCAGGTTCCTATAATCAATACAAACTCTCCATGAGTTTTGCACCCTAGTTAGGATGAGTTCATTGTTCTCATTTTTACCTATTGTGATTCCACTCCTCTTTGACACAACTTGTACCGGTAAAACCCATTCGCTATTAGAAATAGTGTATATGGTTCTAGCTCTCAGGAGTTTGTCTATTTCTATCCTAACCACATCAGAAATTAGAGGATTCAATCTCCTCTAGTTTGTTTAATTGGCTTGGAATCTTCAGTCAATAAAATTCTATAGGTACACACAGTGGAGTCTATTCCCTTAATGTCAGCTCATTGCCAACCCAAAGCCTTCCTATTTCTTCTAAGGACTCCCATTAAATTAGTTTCTTCATATTCAGTTAAAAAACTAGAAATAATGACAGGCAGTTTATTCTCAGGCTCAAGATAAGCATATTTAAGGTTGGGAGGTAAATCTTTTAGTTCTAAAGTTGGGGGTTAAACAACAGAGGGAATTAGAGTAGAAACATCAGTAAAGTTAAAGAAACTCCCTTTTTGAAACCCTTGTGAAATGCACTCGCCAACTTTACTTGGATCCACTATGCTTGCTTCAACCTTATCAAATGTTGCACCAAGCTCAAGTTGGTTTACAGCGGCAACAACCTTAAGCTGGGTTACCTCCATACCTACATCATTGTTAGAAATTAGATCATTCAGAAATCATAAGGTATGGGGTGTAATCTTAGAATGTGTATAAGTAGCAATTGAGTTAGAGACGGTTGGCTGATTGAGCTCAAGATATTAGTTTCTTTTCATATCATTATCCATGATTTTGTTATACTTTCTGGTCCTTTTTAATGAAAATTGTGCTTAATTTAGATTTATAGTTCTTACTTTAAGTTAGTGTCATTTTGAGGATTAAATTGTCATAATTGGTTGTTAATTGGATTCAATTGACTTCTAGGACAATTGATACTTCAATTTGTTATTTTTTTATTGTAGGACACTAAAGATTTGGGGCCAGAATTGAAGAACTCAAGGCAAAAGAAGCAGGAAAGGATCCTCTGCCAAAGTTCGCCGCGGCCAACATCTTATTTCGCCGCGGCGAAAACTCATCCGTGAAGAAAGGAGTCTCTGCCATGTTTCGCCGCGGCGAACCTCTCGAAGCAGCAAATCTCAGACCCGACCATTTCGGGAAATTTTGACCTACCCATGCCCAGAAACCGACCCATGCACGTAAGTTTCGGGTTAGAAACCCTATTTTGGGTATGATGAGAGGAGATGACCATTATTCAGCCACCACCAACGTATCTTTCATCCTCTTCTCTCATTTCCACCTCAGAAACCCTAATCCCATTTCCATTTCTTCCATCTGCTGCTGCCATGGCTGAAGAACAATACCTAGTTGGAGTTGGTTCAAGAGTTATGACTAGCTAAGCTTCTCAACTCTTGAATATGGTGGAAGGAGCATGAGTTCCAAGAGCTTCAAAGGGGAGTTAGCTTCATCTATAAGTTCTAGTTCTTTGTTTATGAATTTCTAGGTCTTAGGATTTGTAAATTTGGGCTGAACTATTTTGATTATGGTTGTAATCAATTCTGGATGATTGTCTTGTGTATTGGATTATTTAGTGTTGAATTTGAGCTTCAATACATGTGGTTACATGTATGTTTATATGCAACTCTTTTGATACTCTCTGTCTTGCATGGTAATGTGTGATTGTTGAGTTGATCTGGGCTTGCATTTAACCAAGTGCATTAATTAATCTTAATACACACACCAAGTGAGCTTAATAGGATCTTATGAAATGGGTGACATTGATTAAGATCCTAGACTTAAAGAGTTCTTTAAGGTTTCATTTAGAAAACTTGGTGATTTCTACTCCCAAAATTATTTTGAACTATGATTGCTTCAAAGCTGTATTCAAGAGATTACATATCATTAACTTCACTTCATTACTACTATCTTAGAAAAATCCAAAAAACAAGTAACTTAGATTTGAATTAATTGCATTTAGTTTTGGCATTTCATTAATGGCTAAAAACACCAAAAACCCCTTTTCATTACTCTGCATAGCATTAATCTAACTTAGACATCTAATTTAGGCTCCCAAAAGAGAACGACCCGAGTTTGCACTACTGCATAGCTTGGATAAATTTTTGAGCGAGAACCTCTAAGCGAACGACAATCAAAGGCTCTCTTTCAAGTGGCGCCGTTGCCGGGGAGCCAAGAAATTGGTTCTCTAGGTTAGCTTGTGCTATTTGATTGACTTTTGAGGTTTTTGATCTTTATGGGTAGCATTTAGGGTAGTTTAGTTGCATATTTGTTCATAGTATAGGTTTTCATCTTGCATAGCATCAAAATTTTTGGAAATACAAACAAATATACTGATTTTCTTGATTTTCAGCATCTTCCACGTTGCATCAGTGAAGTCCAGTGTCTGATAAGCAGTCTGTCAACTTTCGCCGCGGCCAACATTATCTTTCGCCGCGGCCAACCTTTTGAATTTCTGAGGAAATCCTCTCGGGACACATTCGCCGCGGCCAACCTGTTCTTTCGCCGCGGCCAAATATTTGAAAAACCGAAGGATTTCTCTCGGGACACTTTCGCCGCGGCCAACCTCTGTTTTCGCCGCGGCCAACTCCCTGCAATCAGACATCTGGTCTTCTCTGCCAACTTTCGCCGCGGCCAACCCCTGTTTTCGCCGCGGCCAACTTCTCTGAAAGTTTTTAAAACTTACATTTTGCTTCTTTATCTGTGCATACTTACTCATACCCCACCCATACATACTCATACTCATCCATACATACTCATACTCATCCATATACTTTCATACTCACACCATACACTTGCATTCATCACATTGCATACTTTTATTTGACTTTGTGTGCTGCAAGTCAATTTTGTTACTTTTTCTCTTGTGATACTTATTTTGCATGCCACGAAAAACCAAGCTTGTGCCCTATAACCCGGAGATTGAGAGAAGACTCACAGAGATAAGAAGAGAGAAAAGAGTCGGAGGGACAAGTGAGTTGGTGATTGAGCAAGAGAATATTTCAGTGGAATCTAGCCTATCCAGTAGTGAGAGTGAACCTACTGACCAAGAGATAATGGCTGATTTACCACAAAACCACCCTCATCCTAACCCCAATGCCAACCAAGTAAGGAATGGAGGCAATGGAGGAAATGGTGAACAAGAGAGAGTGGGAGAAAATAATGGGAACCCTAGAAGAAGAACAATTAGGGAAGCCACCACATCTGATGTTAACTTTGACCCATTTACTGCTGCATGTCCAAACTTTGAAGTTAACTTTGAGATTAAAGGTTTATTGATTAACTCTCTTCCTAAATTTCATGGCTTGACAGGAGAAGACCCATACCTCCATCTGCAATCTCTCTCCATGATTTGTCAGAGTATGAAGCCTGTGGGAGCATCGTTGGACCAAGTGCTATGGAAGGTTTTTCATCTGTCATTGGAAGGCAAGGCTAGGGAATGGTACATGAGCCTTCCAAGACATGTAGCTGATGCATACCATAGCTGGGGGAACTTAAGGAAGGCATTTTTGGAGAAATACTTTCCGGCTTCTCGTACTTCATCAATGAGGAAGGAGATTTATTCTGCCAAGCAAGACTACGATGAATCCCTCTATGATTACTGGAATAGATTTCAGGACCTACTTTCAAGATGCCCACATCATCAAATTCCGGATGAGCAACTGGTGCAGTACTTCTATGATGGGTTGAAGAACCAAGAGAAGGGTATGTTGGATGCTGCATCGGGAGGATCTTTGATAGACTCTACTGCTGCAGAGGCTTGGGATTTGATAAAGAAGATGGCCCTGAATCATCAACAACATGGGGTGAGAGATACTAAAGGAGTACATGAGATGGGAGCTGCTTCGGTGCACAGCAGAAGAATGGACGCTTTGGAATCAAAAGTAGATTCTTTGGGAAGCCAAGTGACATCTCAATTGTCTTTGATCACTGCTGAATTGAAGAATATGAGTGTGCATCGCCCATCCGCTCCTATGGACATTACAGCGCCTAGTTGTGAAACATGTGGATCAGTCATGCATATTTCTAGCGTTTGTCCAGGCCGATATGAGGAAGTGTCTGCAGTCTTCCAAGGCCGCCCAAATCAAAAATGGGACCCCTACTCCAACACTTACAATGAGGGATGGAAATCAAACCCTCGACTGAGCTGGAGGAATGATGATAGTAGACCTCCAAATAGATTTCAAAGAGTGGAGGAGCTGGTCCATCTTCAAACCAGTTCCAAAACCAATCTCAAGCCTTGGCGGTCCCACCTAAGGATGACACAAATCAACTCCTACACAATATGATGGCTTTAATGAAGGAAGAAAGGGCTGCCAACGCTACTCAGTTCAACTCCTTAGCTTCACTAATTCAACAAGACTCATCCAAGAATGATGCTAGATTTAGTGCTTTGGAAAAGAGAATGGAGCAATGGGAGACTAAATCTGAAACATTAACTCCTATGTGACTCAGTTATCCAACAACATGAGTGAACAACAAGCAAGGAGCAGTGGCACAATCCCCTCCAACACGGTTATTAATCCTAAGGGCTTGAATGCTATCACCCTTAGGAGTGGGAAGCAAGTAAATTCAGAGAAGAGGAGGATGAAGTGATAGAAGAAGAAATTCTGTGTGATGAGCAGCCACAAGAATCTTCAAAAGTGAAGCAATCTGAAAGCTCAAAGGAGAAGAGGTTGAAGCTGAAAGAAGCCTCAAAACAACATGATGGCAAAGGGTCAACTGTGGAATCTGAGCCAAGCAATCATGGAGCCTCTAGCAAGGAAGGTAAGGAGGTAAATCTCAAAGACCTTCCTTTTCCTAATTCGTACTTGATTAGCAAAAGAAAGACTGAAACTAAGTATGAAAAAGATATTATTGATGTGTTTAGTAGAGTGGAAGTTAATATTCCTTTGCTTGATCTTGTTAAGAGAGTTCCTGCTTATGCTAAATACCTTAAAGACCTATGTACCCATAAGAGAAAGTTTAGACCAAATGAAAGAGTCCAAGTGAGCTCCAATGTGTCTGCCCTGTTTAAACCTCAAATCCCTGTGAAATGCCAAGACCCTGGATCCTTCACCATCCCTTGCACAATAGGAAAAGTTTCTATAAGGGGAGCCTTACTAGATCTAGGAGCAGCTATTAATGTGATGCCTAAGTCTGTATACACTTCACTAGGAGTCAAGACGCTTAAGTCTACCACTGTAGTACTCCAGTTGGCTGATAGGAGTATTAGGTATCCGGAAGGCATCATAGAGGATATTTTGGTTCAGGTTAAGGATTTGGTCTTTCCTGCTGATTTTTATGTACTTGACATGTCCTCTGAGCTTGTCCATGACACCACACTGATTCTTGGTAGACCCTTCTTGAGGACTGCTAACACTATGATTAGCATGAAAGAAGGTACCATCACTATGGAAGTAGGAGATCATAAGGTTTGTTTTAACATGTATGAAGCAATGAGGCATCCTTATGAAGACTATTCTCTCTTGGGTGTAAATATGATTGATGTTGCTGTTGATGATGCCTGTTCTGAGTTTGAATTGCAAGATGATTCCTCTAGTTCTGAACTTTATTCAGTTAATTCTGATGATGAGGATGACACTATTTCTTCTTTTTCATCCCTTTACTCTACACCTTCTTCTTGCTCATGTGGTGATAAAGATACATGCCTTGATTGCACTGTGTTTAATTGTATGCTTTCCCTCCCACATGCATTTTCTGTTTCCTCCCTTGACTCCAAATTAGACTTTGATCCCTCTATTGTCAGCGATAATTCCCTTGGGGAAAGGTTTTCTGTTGCTATTTCAGATATGGAGGAAGAAGTCATGGAGGAGATTCCCTCTAAGGCAGTTGCTGTAGATCAACTAGAAGTTGGTTCAACGCTTGGAGAGGAAGCTATCTGCAAGGTTGAGGAACTCTCACTGATTGAAGGAAAGGGGAGTAATCTTTTCTCTCTTGAACTTCATAATTTGATTCCATCTATTGTGCAACCACCTACTCTTGAGTTGAAACCCCTGCCCCCTACTGTGAAATATGCTTTTCTAGAGTCTGATGAGCGATTACCGGTTATTATAGCTAACTCCCTGTCTAAGGTTGAGGAAGAAAGACTCCTTACTGTTTTGAGAGAGCATAAGAGGGCTATTGGGTGGACTTTAGCGGACATTCCTGGAATTAGTCCAGCCATTTGCACACATAGAATCTTGCTTAGTGAAGGTTCAAAATCAGTGAGACAACCCCAGAGAAGACTAAACCCCTGATTCTTGATGTGGTTAAGAAGGAAATTACCAAACTTCTAAGTGCTGGGATCATCTATCCCATATCTGATAGTGAGTGGGTTAGTCCAATACATGTAGTGCCTAAAAAGAGTGGGGTTACTGTTATTAGAAATGATAGGGATGAGCTTATTCCTACAAGAGTGCAGAATTCCTGGCGTGTGTGCATAGATTATAGAAAACTCAATGATGCCACACGGAAAGATCATTTCCCTCTTCCTTTCATAGACCAGATGCTTGAGAGACTTGCAGGCAAATCTCATTACTGTTTTCTAGATAGTTTCTCTGGGTACTTTCAAGTACCTATTGCACCGGAGGACCAAGATAAAACCACTTTCACATGCCCTTTTGGTACCTTCGCCTATCGTAGGATGCCTTTTGGGTTATGTAATGCTCCAGGGACTTTCCAACGTTGCATGATGGCTATATTCTGTGAATTTTTAGAGGAATGTATGGAAGTCTTTATGGATGATTTTACTGTTTATGGTGGTTCTTTTGATGATTGTCTTGCTAGTCTTGAAAAGGTTTTGAAAAGATTTGAAAAGAATTTGATTTTAAACTTTGAAAAGTGTCATTTTATGGTCAATGAGGGGATAGTTCTAGGACATTTGATTTCTAAAAAGGGAATTGAAGTTGATAAAGCTAAGATTGAGGTTATATCTTCTTTGCCTTATCCTGCCTGTGTTAAAGATATTAGATCATTTTTGGGTCATGCGGGATTCTATAGGCGGTTTATAAAAGATTTCAGCAAGATTGCTTTACCTCTCTCCAAGCTTTTACAAAAAGATGTGAAATTTGATTTCGATGATTCTTGTAAAGTTGCCTTTGGTGATTTGAAATCTAAACTCATTTCTCCTCCTATTCTTGTTGCACCCAACTGGACCATGCCCTTTGAAATTTCATGTGACGCTTCTAATTTTGCTGTAGGAGCTATGTTAGGCCAGAGGGAGGAGAAGATCTCAAGAGTCATTGCCTATGCTTCGAAAACACTGGATGCAGCTCAAGTCAATTATACCACAACAGAAAAAGAGCTATTTGCAGTTGTTTTCGCTTTAGAGAAGTTTAGACCTTACTTGTTAAATTCTCATGTGACTGTTTTCACTGATCATGCAGCTGTTCGCTATCTTCTCAAGAAACCACAATCGAAGCCAAGATTGATTAGGTGGACATTACTTCTTCAGGAATTTGACATTGAAATCAAGGATAGAGCTGGGGCTGAGAACCATGTAGCCGATCACTTAAGTAGGCTACCTGATGATACACGGGGAGTAGACTCTTCTGAACTCACCTGTGATTCCTTTCCTGATTTAGTATTATGTGCTCTAGCTGTTAAAGAGCCTTGGTATGCGCATATTGTTAATTATCTTATAACCGGACTCACCCCTCCTTTCATGTCTAAATTTCAGGCACAAAAACTTCAAAGCGAATCGAGGCACTACATCTGGGATGCCCCTCACTTATGGCGGATATGTAGTGACCAAGTTATCAGAAAGTGTGTGCCTAGTGAAGAGTTTGAGTCTGTCATTACAGCTTGCCATTCAATGGTTTGTGGTGGTCATTTCAGTGCAAGGAGAACATCTAGGAAAATTCTAGATTCTGGTTTTTACTGGCCAACCCTTTTTAAAGATTCTTATGATTTTTGTCGGTCCTGTGACAAATGTCAACGTTTTGGGGGGTTAGGTAAAAGACATGAAATGCCTCAACAACCTTTACTGTTTTGTGAAATTTTTGATGTTTGGGGGATTGATTTCATGGGTCCCTTTCCTCTGTCCTTTGGTTTTATATACATTCTTCTAGCTGTTGATTATGTTTCCAAATGGATAGAGGCTGTACCTACTAGAAAAGATGATGCCCAAGCGGTTTCTAAGTTTCTTAAGTCCAACATTTTCTGTAGGTTTGGGATTCCAAGGGCTGTGGTGAGTGATAGAGGTACCCATTTTTGTAATAAAGTGGTAGATAACTTGTTTTCTAAATTTGGTGTCACCCACAAAGTCTCCACTGCATATCACCCCCAAACCAATGGCCAAGCTGAAGTGTCCAATCGAGAAGTGAAACAAATCCTGGAGAAGATAGTCAAACCATCCAAGAAAGATTGGAGCCTAAGATTAGAGGAAGCATTGTGGGCCTACAGAACTGCCTATAAGTCGCCAATTGGAATGTCTCCTTATCGTTTAGTCTTTGGCAAAGCATGCCATCTACCAGTAGAGTTGGAGCATAAGGCATATTGGGCAGTCAAACAATGCAACATGGATTTGCAATCTTCTGGGGAAGAGAGGAAGTTGCAGCTGCAAGAGCTTGAGGAGCTGAGATTGGAGGCTTATGAGAGCGCTAGACTTTACAAGGAGAAGACAAAATTGGTGCATGATAAGGGTCTCCTACGGAAGAACTTCAAGGTGGGAGACAAGGTGCTGATGTTTAAGGCCAGATTCAAATTTAAGCAAGGAAAGTTCAACACCCGTTGGGATGGGCCTTACACAGTCACAAAGGTGCATAATTTTGGAATGGTAGAGCTTCTCGATGAGGAAACTGGAGCAAACTTTAAAGTTAATGGCCATCAGTTGAAGCTCTACCATGAGAACCAGAAACCCCCTTAGCTCCCTGGTAGTTTCTTTCCTTAACTCATTTACATGCTTTTGCTTAATTGTTAATCTTGTTATGTTACATGCATTGTATGTTGAATGAGTGTGGGGGAGAAACTCCCTTCAGTAGGAAAGTAAAGTAGTTATAGCTAAATTCAATAAGACTCCCCTGAAAGTTTTGATCTCTGTCCTATCTTGTTTCATGCCTGATGAGTTGGTGCTTTAAATGAATTATATGATTCAATTTGATTGAGGAATTTTATCTGTGGTATACTGCCTATTCATGGATTGTTGAACACCTCTTGATCTCTTTTGAGGCATTTTAAAGTTTTTGAAATATCCAGCCTTGTCTGTTTTTGGTTGTTGTGTTTATCAGTGTTTTAGGTTTTATTCTGTGCGTTCTGTGACCCTTCGCCGCGGCAACCCCTGTTTCGCCGCGGCGAAGTGGTTCGTTTTCTGTTTGTTTCTTTCGGTGATGTTTCGCCGCGGCGAACTTATATTTCGCCGCGGCGAAAGTCACCTGTCTCTGCGTTTGTTGCTCTCGGGATTGTTTCGCCGCGGCGAACTTATGTTTGGCCGCGGCGAAACGTCTTTCTTCCGTTGCTTTTCTTCTCGGGCATAGTTCGCCGCGGCGAACGTGCCGTTTTGCGGTGAGCCGTTTCGATTCTTACTGATTTCCAGCCTGATTTTCCCATTTTGCCCCCAATCTGAGTCGCCCACCCCCTTCCCTTCAAACCCTTTTGGTCTTTTCACATCCCCACCCCATTAAACCCATTCATTCCCCTCACTTCAAAACCGTCGCCCCACTTGAACCTTCGGCCCCTCTCTTAATCCTAATCGCTCGGACTCTCCCCTCTGCGCATTCTCCCTTTCAGAAACCGTTCCAGCTTTCTCTCTTCCCTTCCGGTCGGTGCCCCTCCCTTTCCATCTCCCTCTAACCCGTCGCCCCCCTCATCTCTTCTCCTCTCCCTCCTTCCAATTTTCTGTTCCATCTTTCTTCCCTTTGCCGTGCGCCTGCTTCTCCGCTCCAATCGGTATGTTCTTTCTTTTCCCTTGTTCTTTCCTTTAGTTTAGTGTAGTTTAGTGGTTTATTAGTTTATTTGTTCTGGTTTTGTGCTGTTAGGGTGGGTTAGTTTGTGGTTAGTTTGTAGTTACGTGGCCTATAGGTTATCTAATGATTCATAGTGCATTGTGTTTTTAATTAATCTCTTTGCTTAATTTTGAAAATTTTTAGTCCCCTGAAAACCTATGAATCATTAACTAACCATTTGCTACTGTTTAGGTTGTAATTTTAGTATTTTCTGGGTTGTTTAGGTTGTAGGTGTTTTTGTTGTGTTTAGTGTTCTTACTGTTTGTTGCTTCAGGAAAATGCCTCGCACCAAAAACCCTGAACCTTTACCCGTGTCTGAGTCTGAGTCTGACTCTGAGGGACCCATAACCTATGATGACATCTATAAGGTAGTGGACAAGCGCCCCCTCCTTAGGGAGAGACCCTTTCCCCTTGAACCATCCGACCATCCCTTTGTCCGAAGACTTCAGGAATCCCAAATGCTTGAATTGGCTCGCCCACGAGCTAATGGTAATGATGTCTTTGTCCGCCATTTCTACACCTACGCCCGCCTTCATGGCATGCTATCCATTCCCTTCCGGGGCAAGCATGTGAACTACACTTTCACTATTTATAACATAAGAGACCACTACCGGCTTCCTGTAGTCCGTAATTCTCAGTACTCTCATTATCGCGATAATTATCCCTATGATGAGATTGTCCAGACCCTATGCCGGGATGGTGCCACTTGGCATCGTCCCCGCACTGCTGAACTGTACTTAAAACGTTCTGATTTTCGGCCTGAGGCAAAGCCGTGGCTACACCTAGTCTGCAATAACATCCTACCCACTTCCCACCTCCAGAACCTCCCCAAACGCCAAGCTCTTATTGTTTTTCTCCTCATGACCGGAAAATCTTTCGATGTAGCTGAAATCATACAATCCGCCCTCTACGATTCCGTCAATACCAAAAAAGTCACCAATAGCATCATCTTTCCCCATCTTGTCTCTGACCTTTTCCACAAGAGCGGAGTTCCTTCATTCAATGATGACAGCTACTTCGAAACTGCACCTCCATTCCGGTTTGAGCGTCTTAAACAGCCCACCATTGCACCCCACCCACCTGTCCACCCCGTTTACGATGTTAGTGCAGGCCAGGCAGCCACTGATCCAGCCGAGGAAGGCCCAGATGTTCCAGAACCTCCCCAGCCAGTCACCTTAGACACGCTTGCCGATGATATTGACGAGCTGTCTGAGGAAGTTCATCAGATTCGCGTTACACTCATTCGGGAGATACAGCGGCAGAAGGACCGTGATGCCCTATATGAGCGAGAACGTCGCTACCGCCGCCGTTTTGATGCTTTGCTTGCGGATCGTTTGAACTTCGCTTTACCGGCTGAGGAGGAGGAGCCACAGCACCATATGGGTATGGACGGAGCAGGCACATCGGGTGCAGGACCGTCAGGATCTGGAGCAGCTGACCCTGAGCATCAGTCTTAGTTTTCTGTTTTTGTGGTTTTCTGTTGTTTTCATTTGTTCTTTTGTTTCTTGTGTTGTTTTGAGGCTGGATTGTTTCTTACCCTTTATTGTGCCTCATTGGTCTTTACACTCGTTCACTTGGATGATTTCTGATTAGTTTGCTTTAATCTTTGTTCTATTTTCACCCTTATTGTTCACAAATTGAGGACAATGTTGTGTTTAAGTGTGGGGGAGGTCTATATTGTGGATTTTAGCAAATGCTTCTCGTGCATCCATGCATTTAGATGATTTTGAGGTGTTTTTGAACTGATAGATTGGTTTAATTGTGAATATTTTGAGTTTAGTTGCTGAAGAGTTGAAATTGCACAGGAATTTTCGCTTTCTGCCATGTTTCGCCGCGGCCAACTCCATATTTCGCCGCGGTGAAGCCTCCTCTTTCACGCGTAATAAGCCATTCGGCCGTAGTTCGCCGCGGCGACCCCCTTGTTTAGCCGCGGCGAAACCCTAAAAAAAAAAAATTATTTAATAAATTCCTTGCAATCTCAGCTGGTCTTCAAAAATTTTCCCGGCTTAGAATCTTCATACTCCTGCATCCTTTTTAAAATTAGTAGAAAAGTTCAAATTATACTAGTGCTTTTAGAAAATTTTCCATGCTTTTAAATGAGGGATGAACTTAGGCTAGTTATTCTCATGTTTTTGACAGATAGTAATTGATGATGTGCTTTGAAATTATGACTATGTGGTTGTTAACTTTTGAGATTGACTAATTGAGATTTGAGCCTTGTTGGAAGGATTTTTGAACCTTAAGTTATTGAATTGAGTGAATCTGCTTATTTCATATTTCTCTAGAACTTGTTTTCATTCTTAATCGAAGCTTAGCGAATCAATTTTTTGTAAAAATGATAGAGGCATTCGATTTCATACCCGCATTTCCCAAACACAAACCCAATCATTTTACCATTGCAAACCCTTTTGAGCCTTCATCTTGAGTACATACATGCAAAAAAAAAAAGAGAAGTTGCTCATACGAAAAAAAAAGTATATAAAAGGGATATAAAAAAAAAGAAGATATAAATACTAAAAATAAGTAGCTTCTCTCCCAGTTTTTATTTAGACTAATTTTGTCTTAATAATTTGTATGTTCGTACTCATTTTCATTTTCACTTTCATTCTCATTTCATTCATTCTGACTGACCTCCATTCCAAATTTTGACCCCTAAAAGTCCTCTTGATTTGCAAAGTTGTTTCCCATGGTAGAGAGGTAGAATTATTACAAGCCTATGGTAGAAATTGGATTGAGTAGACTTGGAGTGAAATAACCCTAAAGACAAGTGAGTTAAGAGTGAAACACTTATCCGTGAGATGGATCTTTCTTAATCAATCTTTTAAGTTAATTTTCCATTGTGCTCATTTTCTTAGCATATCCTTGTTTACTGATGTCAACTCTGTGAGAATTTCTTACTAATCTTCTACTTTCATCTTTAAGCATGGTAGTGTTTCTCTTTGTGCTAGTGTCACTTTGAATTATCCTTGAGCTTTGTTCAGGAGTACAAAGGTCTAAGTGTGGGGGAATTTGATTGAGCTCAAGATATTAGTTTCTTTTCATATCATTATCCATGATTTTGTTATACTTTCTGGTCCTTTTTAATGAAAATTGTGCTTAATTTAGATTTATAGTTCTTACTTTAAGTTAGTGTCATTTTGAGGATTAAATTGTCATAATTGGTTGTTAATTGGATTCAATTGACTTCTAGGACAATTGATACTTCAATTTGTTACTTTTTTATTGTAGGACACTAAAGATTTGGGGCCAGAATTGAAGAACTCAAGGCAAAAGAAGCAGGAAAGGATCCTCTGCCAAAGTTCGCCGCGGCCAACATCTTATTTCGCCGCGGCGAAAACTCATCCGTGAAGAAAGGGGTCTCTGCCATGTTTCGCCGCGGCGAACCTCTCGAAGCAGCAAATCTCAGACCCGACCATTTCGGGAAATTTTGACCTACCCATGCCCAGAAACCGACCCATGCACGTAAGTTTCGGGTTAGAAACCCTATTTTGGGTATGATGAGAGGAGATGACCATTATTCAGCCACCACCAACGTATCTTTCATCCTCTTCTCTCATTTCCACCTCAGAAACCCTAATCCCATTTCCATTTCTTCCATCTGCTGCTGCCATGGCTGAAGAACAATACCTAGTTGGAGTTGGTTCAAGAGTTATGACTAGCTAAGCTTCTCAACTCTTGAATATGGTGGAAAGAGCATGAGTTCCAAGAGCTTCAAAGGGGAGTTAGCTTAATCTATAAGTTCTAGTTCTTTGTTTATGAATTTCTAGGTCTTAGGATTTGTAAATTTGGGCTGAACTATTTTGATTATGGTTGTAATCAATTCTGGATGATTGTCTTGTGTATTGGATTATTTAGTGTTGAATTTGAGCTTCAATACATGTGGTTACATGTATGTTTATATGCAACTCTTTTGATACTCTCTGTCTTGCATGGTAATGTGTGATTGTTGAGTTGATCTGGGCTTGCATTTAACCAAGTGCATTAATTAATCTTAATACACACACCAAGTGAGCTTAATAGGATCTTATGAAATGGGTGACATTGATTAAGATCCTAGACTTAAAGAGTTCTTTAAGGTTTCCATTTAGAAAACTTGGTGATTTCTACTCCCAAAATTATTTTGAACTATGATTGCTTCAAAGCTGTATTCAAGAGATTACATATCATTAACTTCACTTCATTACTACTATCTTAGAAAAATCCAAAAAACAAGTAACTTAGATTTGAATTAATTGCATTTAGTTTTGGCATTTCATTAATGGCTAAAAACACCAAAAACCCCTCTTTCATCACTCTGCATAGCATTAATCTAACTTAGACATCTAATTTAGGCTCCCAAAAGAGAACGACCCGAGTTTGCACTACTGCATAGCTTGGATAAATTTTTGAGCGAGAACCTCTAAGCGAACGACAATCAAAGGCTCTCTTTCATATATTTTGTTAGCTATAGATTATGTGTCCACATGGATAGAAGTGATACCTTCTAGAAAAGATGATACCCAAGCTGTTTCGAAATAAATCAAACATTTTCAGTAGGTATGGGATCCCTAAGGCTATAGTGAGTGATAGGGGTACATGTAACATCCAAACTTTTAGACCTAGAAGTACTAGAAATAGCCTGAATTAAATAGGCTAGCGGACCCCTTTTAAGCAGAAGTCCTAAAGATAAGAAAGGAAGTCAAAGCAGTTTTAGGGACTAAACTGTAAATTAAAAGTTTTAAGGAGCTAAAGTGTAATCAAAGTTAGAGGCTCGAGTAAAGTCTCGAAGGCCCAGAGAGAGAAAAGAGGCTAGATACAAGCCAAAGGTTAAGTTAGAAACCTCAAAGAGAAGATTGTATGAAGTTAAGTCCAAGCAGGGACTAAACCGTAAATTCAGAAAGTTATGACCAACAAGGGTAAAAATGGAAGTGTATACACAGAATTACAAAAAAATACGAGAAAATGGGAAATAATATTCTAAGGCTCTTCTGTGAAGAGAAAAGACGAAAATACCCCTAAAGCAGCTTAAATGGAATTTATGAGGTTATGGCTGGTAAAAAGTATACCGTTTGAGGTAATTATTTGAAATAGCAAGAGACCTAAAAAACGTATACAAAAATGAGATTAAATGGTTGAAAGGTTGTACTAATTTATAAAATTAGTCCTGCAACCAAAAGGCCAGTAGAATGGTTTTAATAAATTAAAGAGCCGATTATGCTGACAAAAGGGTATTTTAGTAAATAAATTTTTATGTAAGGCTTAAAGAAAGTGTTATGGCCTAAGAAAATTCATAGATACTCTCTAGAATTAAAGGAAATTTATGGAGTAGACAGAAGAATTTTCTAGCTCCAGAAGGCCATAAAGAAAGCCGAAGAAACGTGGGGCAAGTAAATTCGGAGGAAACTTAAGGATTAAGTTTTGATCCAATGGCTAGGATCTAATCTCCCTTCTCCTTCACCACATTTGTGACACTTGGCATCTTCTAGAAGGATGAGGTAAGGATGATGCAAGAAGATGATGTAAAAGTCAACTTGAAGTTCCAAAATTTCCCTTACCCTTTCTATTAGCCACTAAGGGTATTTTGGTCCATTCAAGCCAAATTTTTGGCTATAAATAGGCACTCCCTCCCCTCACATTTCAGCCAAGCAAGGGACCATATGGGAAACTCTGCCGCTCTTGGATTTAGAGAGAGAAAGAGCTATTTCTAGTGAGAGAAAGTCCACCGAGTTCAAGCTTCAAGATCAAGATATGTGATGGTTGTAGCATCGGATTTGATGCCTATTTTGAATTAGTTAGTCTTTGTATCTGATCCTAAGATTTGTCATGATTAAAGTACTCTATAAGCTTTAAATCATGGGTAGAACACTTCATTTGGATATGTGTACAATTTATGGTGATTTTTTAAAGTTAGGGTTTGAAATATGGAAACAGTGTTTAACCTTTGGAAGAGTGTCGATTTCTGTACAATTTCGATACTGTTCCGAATAGAATTGGTTCCTGAGATTATTTTTCATGTAAATTTAACTTAAGGAGCTTTCAGTGAGGCTTGGAACCACTCAGTTTTGATTTTTCTATAATTAATTATGAATTTTCAAAGTTGAGTAAAAATTCTAGAATTCCTGTGTGAACAGTACCCGCGAAGCAAAATTTTCAGATTTGATCTTCTTGAATCTAAGGCTATCTAAAGTGGTCCTAATTGATAAGAAATGGATCTTAAGGATGGGAAATGATGACATTTATATTAGAAAAACTAGAAAGAAAATCCTAAAACCAAGAGAAAGGGTTGAGGCTCAAGAGAGCTAGTCTTGAATATTATGTAATCTAGTGGTCCTAATAGATTGTGTGATCATTAGACTATGTTTAGGACCTTGGAACATCCAAGAAGATGTTTGGTGATGTTAACCGAATGCCCACATGGTTGGAAAGTCAAGGGAGTCAAAGGAAAAGTAAGAGGAAAGCTTGAGATGTAAGGTAGTGAACTTACCTATTGTCATTGCTTGATGTTGTATGCTTGTGTGTTGCTGTGTACATGTTATTGAATGTTATTGTGACATGTTTTAGCCACTGCAATTGCTTTTCATGATGAGTAGATTATGTCTCCATGGCCATGCATCAAGAAGTTAGTTATGCTAATATGTCACTAATCAACAAGAGAATAAACAAGTTACGTGTAATGCATTAGCATCCATCTAGCATGATTAATATGGTATTGTTTGCTACTGAGATTCTCCCGAATCTCACCCCCTCCCTAACCAACCACTTAGGTCAATCATCAATGGGCAATAATGGCATGAGAAGGAAGGAGAAGAAAGTGGAGAATTGTTCATGATAATGAATGATATTATTATTCAATGTGTAATTCTCCTATTATGTAATTTATGTTATGGATGCCTATGATGCCATGTATTTAATTATAATGCTTATGGCATGAATGAAGTGTATGAGCATGAATGTTAAAGAGTAAGCCCATGTTATGTATACCAAAGAAATAAAAAGAATTAAAGTAAAGGGATGTTAAGGGATAAAACGTAGGTCTTGAAGCAGTGAGTTTGTAGCTCTAGTTTGATCTATCAAATGAATGAGTTAAGTCACAAGATTTGGCAGACTCATAGTACACGTCCCAAGCTTTAAAATGAGAGGTAGATCACCTCAATTGGATGTGTACACAAGGAGATACGAATTTCAAAGTTGAGACACAAAATCTAGAAGTTTCAGATTTTACGAAAAGAACAGTAATATTTATTGATTAAACTATATGAATTGGGTAAGGATAAGTCCATTTGGATATTTTTTTCCTTAAATAACATCAAAATATCTTTTTGTAGAATTTTAGAACACCTTAATACAATTTTTATGGATTTAGTTATGAATTTTTGAAATTAGACCTGTAATTTGGAACTTAAACAGTGAATAGTAACCCGTGTAATTATGTTGAAATTTTAAATCCACGGGCTTGTGTCGTGATCTAGTTGAACCATAACGCTTACGAATGCGTACTCTAAAGGGTTAAAGGTAGGATGTTTCAGTACACATTTTTGTAATAGGATTGTCGATAATCTGTTTTCAAAACTTGGTGTCACTCATAAAGTCTCCACTGCCTACCACCCCCAAACCAATGGTCAAGCTGAAATTTCTAATAGAGAGGTAAAGCACATACTGGAGAAGATGGTAAGGCCTTCCAAGAAAGACTAGAGTTTACATTTGGAAGAAGCATTATGGGCTTACCGAATGGCATACAAATCACCTATTGGCATGTCCCCCTACCGCTTGGTTTTTGGGAAAGCTTGTCATTTACCAGTGGAGCTTGAGCACAGGGCTTATTGGGCAGTTAAGTAGTGTAACATGAATATAGAGTCTGCCGGAAAGGAAAGGAAGTTGCAACTACAAGAGTTGGAGGAGCTTAGACTTAAAGCTTATGAAAACTTCAGACTCTACAAGAAGAAAACAAAGTTCGTGCATGACTGTGAAATCCTACGAAAACACTTTAAAGAGGGTGACTGAGCATTGTTGTATAAGGCCCAGTTCAGTTTCAAGTAAGAAAAATTCAACACTAGATGGGACGGGCCCTACACAGTCACAAGAGTGCACATCTTTGGCATGGTTGAGCTTTTGCACGAGGAGACTGGAGCTAGACTAAAAGTCAATGGCCATCTATTGAAGCTCTACCATGAGAATCAAAAGCCTCCTTAATTCTCAAGTTGTTTCTTTCCTTCACTCATTTACTTACCTTTGCCCTATTATTGCTCGTGATATGTTCTGTGCTTTGGTATGCTGATTGAGTGTTGGGAAGAAACCATCTCAGTAGTATAGTTTTTAGTGTAGTTAGTTATTTTCCCGTTCAATAAGATTCCCTTCTTGATTTTGAATATCTGCCTTTTCTCGTTGTGTGCTTAATTGCTATAGTGCAGCAAATTGTTGCATTATTTGTCTTTGATTGATAGAGAAAGTTTGCTACTCAATTTCGTGTATTGTGCTGCCTTATCTTGTGTTTATTGAGCACCTGTTGATCTCGTTTTTGTATACCTAAAAAGTTTATGAAGTATCCAGCTACCCCCTATGTTTTTGTGTTGTGTTCCTCTGCTGCTTCGTTGTTTCTGTTCATTTTTGGGCGTCTCTGGCTACTTTTGCCGCGGCTAACTCCTTCATTTGCCATGGTGAAAGTTGCCCAGTTTTTGTTTGTAGCTCTTGGTGAACTTTCATCGTGGTGAAGCTCCCTTTCTCACCCTTTTCCTCGTTTCGGGAAGGTTTTGCCGCGGCAAACCATACCTTTATCACGGCAAAATGCCGATTTCTGTGCGTAACGTTTTATTTAAATCTGATTTTTCAGTGTCAATTTACCTCTTTTCCCTTTGTAACTGCCTACCCATTCAATTCTCTTAACTCCATTTTAGTCTTTTCACCTCCCCTCAACATTTAACCCCCATCTCCCTCAATTCCATATCCTTCAGTTACCTTATTCGAAGAAACCACCCCTTCCTCCTCTCTTTCAGCTTCCAATTAGCGGCTCCCACCTCTCCCTCTCCTAGCATACCTTCTTTTCCTCCCTCTCTTGTGTTCGGTTCCTTGTTCTCCTCTGTTCGCCCTACTACCTGCGCCCTCTTCTCAGTAGTCATGCCTGTGATGCTGATCGCTTTCAGTTTCTACTCCCTCTTCTACGTAAGTTCTTCTCTTTTTCCTTCTTGCAGTTTTTCTTCCTTCTTTCTTTTTCTGTTAACTCTTGTTCGTTTAGTTACTTGAGTTGGGTGTTTAGTTGGGTTATTTATTTTTGCTGTCTATTTTCAGCTACGTAGCTCTTAGGCTATCTAATGATTCATTGTGCATTTTGTTTTTCAGTAATTTCCTTACTCAATTTTGAACGTTTTTAGTCAATTAAAAACCTATGAATCATTACATAGCCAATTGCTATTGCCTGAGTTGTTAATTTTGGTTGTTTTGGGGTAGTTTAGTTCTTGTTGGTTGGTCTTTGTTTAGTTGTTTGTTTGTTGTGTTCAAAGTATGCCTCGTACTAAGAACCCTGCGCCTGTGTCTGAATCTGATTATGGGGATGAGTATACTTTTGAGGAGTTATATGACAAATTTGATCAGAGACCTCTCATCAAGGAGCGACCTTTTCCCTTAGACCCCCTAGATAACCCTTTTGTCTGCCAGCTCTGTGCATCCTAATTAACCGGTTTGGTCCAGGAGTGTTCTATGGGCAATGACGCTTTTGTTTGCCATTTTTACACCTATGCCTGATTCCATGGTTCTATGATCATTGATTTTCATAATGTCCGTGTCCACCATTCTTTTATCGCTGAAAACATCCGCTTCCATTACCGCCTACCTCCTTGTCACCATTCTGGTTATTCTGCTTACCGCGATAACTACCCTTTTGATGATGTCCTCCAAACCCTATGTCATGAGGATGCCACTTGGCATCGCCCCCGCACTACAGAGCAATACCTTAAGTGATCCGAGTTCCGACCTGAGGCTCGTCCTTGGCTGCATTTTGTCTGTAACAACTTAGTCCCTACCACCCACCTAGCCAACGTTCCTAAGCGCCAAGCCCTATACATCTATCTTCTCATGACTAGCCACTCATTTGATGTAGCTAACACCATTTACTCAACTCTCCATAATGCCATCAACACCCCCAAACTCACTAATAGCATCATCTTTCCTCACCTCGTCACTAACCTTTTCCGTGCTGCCAATGTCCCTGAGTACAACAATGACAACTCCTTTGAGCCAGACCCCTTGTTTTGATATGACCACTTTAAGCAGCCTGCCATTAGACTACCTCCACCCATCCAACCTGTTTATGATGTAGGAGCAGCCCATGCAGCTGGTGCACAAGCTCCAGAAGCCCAAGAAGGCCAACAAAGCTAGGAAGATCCAGAAGCTCCTGAACCTGTCACCTTGGACACCCTGGTCAATGATATCGATGAGCTAGTAGAGCATGTCCACCAGTTGCGGGTCACAATCCTTCGAGAGATGAAGAGGTAGAAGGATCGTGACGCTCTGTATGATAGAGACCGGCGCTACCGCCGTCGTGTGGATGTGTAGATTGCTGAACGATTGAAAGTCCTCTTACCTCTCGAAGAGGATGACCCTCAGAGCAGAGCCAGGATCTCACATCTAGTAATGTGGAAATTAGGAATAAGGATATTCCTGAGTATTCAAGGGTCAAAGAATGACAAGGAGAAATAGGAGAATTTTGGTGGAAAATAATTATTATAATTTTCCAAGCCAAATTATGAAAAGTTTGACTAATTAAGGAAAATTGGTCAAGAATAATTATGGAAAAATATTTTCAAGTCTGATAAAATTAAGGAAAAATAAGGACAAGGTTCCTCAAGAATTATATGGGATTATAAAATTAGTTTTATGACCAAATTGCCCCTAGAGAAATTACAAAGGAATTTAAGGGCAATTTAAGCTAATTTAAGGTCTTTCTTGGAAAATTCCAAATAAATATATTTAAGGGGGATAAAATTCCAAGAAAATTCCTAGGATATCCCAAGGAATTATAAGAGATTATGAAATTAAAAGAAGGCCCTCCAGTATCCAAGATTCTTTCCAATTCCTCTAAAAAGTGGAAAAATCACTAAAGAGAAGGAAATTAGTTTTCCATTTTATTTAATTATTGGAAAGTTTAATTTGAGATGAAGAGGGCAATTTGGAAAGATAAAAATAAGGAGAATAATTTATGGATCTGACAGAAAATAATTGCAAGGGCCAGAGCACTGTAATTACAGAAAATAAGTTAAACCTGGAGTAAAAGTGTACCGATAAAGCAAGACTAGAGTCTTGCAATTCAAATGGCTCATACTTAACCATGTGTCAAGCCTTTAATGGATGATAATTAAAGCTTTTCGAGTGTCAAGCTACCATTGGAGAGGATCTTGACTTTGGAATGTAATTATATTATGAATTAAGTTAATTAAGAGAGAGATTTCAAGAAGGCTTAGGCATTTGACACTTGGACTTTCATTAAATGTGGTAGATGAGATATTTTGAGAGCACTAATAAGCTCATCTCTCCCCTAAATCAGATGGGAATTTTGTCCAAGGCAAAGAGGAGAGGAAAATAGAAGGTTTTGGAAGGAGAACCAAGGAAAGCTATCAACTTTAGTAATTAATCAAGGATTCAAGGTGAGATCTTGGGTCTTGATGTGTTCTTGTCTTGTTTTCCTTCTCTTTTAAGGTTGAAAAAGCTGTCTTCTCTCCCTTTTGATGGCTGGTTGAAATGGTTGATGAGTGGGGAAGGGAGTTTGGTTGTTAGATCTTGCTAGAACACCTCAAAGTATGGTAGATCCAAGTGGTTTAGTGTTGTTTTGAGAAGTGTTCCATGGTCATTTCTTTGAGTGTTATTTTCGGCCAAAGCAAGATCTAAATCCTAGGAGATGCTTTTCAAAGTTTTGAGACTTCCAATGTGTTCAAAATGAAAAATAGTGTAGGCTAAACCGAAAGAACAAAGGTTAGAAGCCATAGTATCAAAGTTGCAATTTTTGGGTTTCAAACCCTAAGGGTTCGGTCAAACTGAAAATGAAGGAAGGAGATTTATTTTGTTAAATCCAAGTACATATTTGGAATCTACATGAAAAATAATGTAGGGTTGAGTCAAGAAGTGATTTTTAGGGTTTATGGAAACCAACTCTAAAAGTCCAAGAACAAAGATGAAAGCTTTTAGGGGTTTAGAAGTTATTTGAGTTATGTGTTGATTTTTATGAGGAATGGATTGGTGATTCTTGCTGTCACTTTTATGTGGATTACCATGTTAGGGTTTGGCACTTGTGGAAGCAAGAAGGAACAACAAGAAAACAAAAAGCATTGGATTAAGGTAGTGGGATCTATTAGCCATTAATGTTATCTTTGCATTGTTATTTATGGCATGTATGCTTGCTATTATATGGTTGAACTATGATGTTGTGATATGGTTGCTCCTTGCATTTGTTGTCATGGCCTTGCATGTTGAGGTTGCCTATTTATCAAAAGATTAGTTCTCCTATGATAGCTAATGTTGAGATGCTTTATAATGATGCATGTTAATGTTTGGTTGATTGATCTTGCTACTGGGATTTCTCAAAATCTCATCTCCCAAAAATAATCTAACATTTTAGGGCTTGAAACTACTATGAGCAAGCTGCAGATTGGAGGCTAAAGAATGGTGTTTTACCACAAAATTTCGTGAACTTATTTGGTTATGTACATATTACACTAACAGTGCTGGATGCACACTGACCCTGTCTGATTCACGTGACTTTTTGATTATGATCCTGAACGCGTTAAATCATGAAATTTGGTATGATGAAAGATAACTTCTTGAGCTTCAAATTGATTACTAATACGTTAAAAATGGCCAAGTATACAATTTATAATGAGTTTTCAAAGTTAAAGGTCAGAATCTGGGAAAAAGGGTTTTTGGCAAATGGACAGTGTTTCATTTCACAAAAACCTGACACTTTTTCCTAAGAAATTGGATCATGAGATTATTTTTTCTTGAAAGAGGACTTAATGAGCTTTAAATAGAATTTTGAACCACCCCAATTTGATTTTTATGGAATATGTTATGAATTTTTGAAGTTGGGCCAGAAAAACTGGATTTTTACCCGATGAACAGTAAAAATCCGAAAATCAGTGTTTTTCCATATATTTTTGAGCCCAAGACCATCCAATGTGGTTTTAAATGATTTTAATTAAATCCTACATGGATCTGATAGTAGGGTGTGACATTTTTGGTATCAGAGTGGAGGTTCTGGCATAGGATAGAACGTTTTGCTTAATTAATATGTCAGTTAAACGGGAAATTGACATATTATTGCCAAAGAATATGACTGTCTAATTATTAGATGTTTTGGTTATTATGATATAGGGCGGAGTAGAATGGCTTGTTGTGACCACAATAGTGACTTAGAGGGTTCAATTAACCAGAGGAGACCAGGAGAACCTTTTCTGCAATGGTTCGATAAGGATTACTATGATAATTTATGGGAGAGTACCCCTCCACCTGACCTAGCCACTGTTGCTTCCAATGATCCTCAGAGGATTAAGGTCATTGAAATATCTGATGATGTTGGAGCTGGACCTAGCAAAGTCAAGCTACTTCCAATTATGAAAGAATTTCACACCATAGAGGACCTAGCCAGGGAATTTAGGGAGAGAGGCTGGTATATTAAGCCTGATGAGAATCAGAGTGCCCATGCGTACCTAAGATATCTAGAGGGTATCCGAAAGCTCTACCATTATGTGACTAGGGAAGATGCTACCCTAGAGATGATGGATTGGATATCAGCATTGCTTAGAGTGCTCCCTCAGACCCGACTATGGAAAGATGGTGGGAGAGATATTTGTAGTCGCATGAATGGTGCTAGCTTCAATGATCTCATTGATGCCCTTAAGATCTTTGTAAGGAATATATTTCCTTGAGTAGATACAGAAGGCTGAATCTTGATGACGACGGATATGCTCCCGTTCATATGTTGATAGTAGAATGAGTTATGTCATTTAGATTGCACTTTGGGATCTGACATTGAGTAATAGACCCAGAGCCTTGAGAGTCTTACTATTTCCCGTTTTGGTAGTTAGTTGGACTTTTGTAGCACTAACATAGGACTTGTATTGTTACAGCTAACCGTAGTAGGTTGGTTTGGTAAGCTTGGTTGCTGTGAATGTTCCTATGATGGTTATGTATGTTAAACTGTGTTGCTGTGACTGATGACTGATGATTGAATGTTATATTATGAATGCATATATGAAATCCAAGTATGTTGTTTATTTTCTTGTTCTCAGATATGTTATCCGTTTAGCTAGCGTATTGGTTAGAACCAATAAAACGCTTTGCCGGAGAGACCCTTAGAACGCGACGGAAAGATCTATCATAATCCAATACGATTAATTTCGAAAAAGCTTAGAATCGCAATAAAAGGCTATTGAAGGGTTAAGGACAACACAAGCTAGCCAGGAACAAGAAGGACACGCTGTATGTCACACCTTACTTATATAGTACCTTAGCATTCCTTTAGAGCCATTCCAGACCATGTTGGATGGTCTTACACTTAAAAATTTCAATTTGGACGTTAATTTTCAGAAAATTACTGTTCACTATCCAGTTTTCAAATTTCAAATGCTAACTTTGAAAAATCACCATAAATCGTACACATATCTAAATGAAGTGTTCTACCTATGGATTTAAAGCTTACAGAGTATACTTGATGTTGGAAATTGTGCCCTAGGGGCCAATCATATTGCTATGAACATTTTGATTTATGATTACGTTATCATATTATTTGCATGTTTACTGTGATGACTATCCTTGGATAACTCATGGTTTATCCTAAATGTCCCTGGTCGGGCATCTATGTGGGAGCAGAGATGAAATAAGACCAGTATGACTTTAAAGATATATAGAGATGTAAATTAAAGTCATAGGCACATGTAAGAGTACAAGGTGTTGGACCGACCCGCTATGAGAGAGCTGCATGGGTTAAGTCATAAGCTTCTCTCATATATAAACCATGTTACTGTGCCCTTTGACCTGAGATCATCATGGATTCCTACATGAGAAACGCTTAGCTTTGACCTAGTTAAAAGTCACTTTTGACCGAGTGATCATAAAGACTATGTTCAGGCTTAGTGGTTTTTCATGCGGAGGAATGTGAATGGTTAAGATGGAATTTGTCCCTCACATTCGTAGAGAGATATTACTGGGCCCCTCGATGAGTGAGTCTGAGAAATGTATGGCCATACTATAATGGAAAGGTAGTTCCGTTTCTATACTCAGACTACTCAGGGATCGAGAAAGTAATGGTCATGAATAGGAGGATGACGTTCTCCATGCCTCATCCATGACCAAAATGTCGTGTGACAAAAGGGATGCGATATGGTTGTATGAAAGGTTACATCGTTCAACGATCCTCATATGATTTGGGTAGTCGTGATGTCTTGCTAGAGATCGCTTACGACTTGTGAGTCATTATAGTTAATGGCCCACTGCCAACTTCATATGGGCCTACAGGGTCGCACACAAAATAGCCCAACACGAGTTATGATGTCCAGATTCATTTAATCTAAGATATGTCCAGATTCAATGAATAATATAGGGTGGACGTGTATATATATATATAAATTCTTGTGTATATATACATATTATATAAATATAAGAGATATTAATTGTTAGATTTAATTTATAAGGATAAATTAAATCTATATAAATTAATTCCGTCATATCTTTATTTTGAATTAAATAAATAGGTGAATTAAATCTGTGAGACGGATTTAATATAAACCATATTTATTTAATTGTTCTCTTATCTGATTAGGCAATATTTGATATTGTATTAATTTCGGAATTAATTTAGGATTAATTTTGAAATTAAATATCATTCATAAAACCTATAGCATCCTATATATTTGATATGAGGAGCTAGGGTTTTGAGTGAGAGAGTGAAAACACTTGCAGATAAGAGACGGCCGAAAATAGAGAAGCAGGACGGACTCTTTGAAAAACCCTAGACGGACAAAGAGGCGCTAGCACGTCGTTCGTGACTGGAGAGCTATTTGTGTGGATACCGGTAGAGGAAGCCAACCGGAGTTGTCGACTTCGAACGACAAAGGAGGCGAGCAGAGGCATCCTGAATGGCGGAATCACCGAGCCACCAAGAAACCGAACATCGAAGGTAATGCTTCTTACTACTTGACTTAAACATGATCGGTAGATCCGGGCAAGGGATTGAAATTTTTTAAATTTATTTCCATTGCATATTTTTCAATTCCCTTCACTTTAAGCATGAAAATTTTCAGAATCAGATACACACAGTAACTAATTCGAAATAGGCATCAAATCAGCACGTAATTCTTCCAATTTTCACATAGATCCACTTGGATCTACCATACTTTGAGGTGTTCTAGCAAGATCTAACAACCAAACTCCCTTCCCCACTCATCAACCATTTCAACCAGCCATCAAAAGGGAGAGAAGACAGATTTTTCAACCTTAAAAGAGAAGGAAAACAAGACAAGAACACATCTAGAACCAAGATCTCACCTTGAATCCTTGATTGATGACCAAAGTTGATAGCTTTCCTTGGTTCTCCTTCCAAAACCCTCTCTTTTCCTCTCCTCTTTGCCTTGGATGAAATTCCCATTTGATTTAGGGGAGAGATGAGCTCCTTAGTGCTCTCAAAATATCTCATCTACCACATTTAATGAAAGTCCAAGTGTCAAATGCCTAAGCCTTCTTGAAACCTCTCTCTTAATTAACTTAATTCATAATATAATTACATTCCAAAGTCAAGATCCTCTCCATTGGTAGCTTGACACTTGGAAAGCTTTAATTACCATCCATTAAAGGTTTGACAAGTGGCGACTTGTGGGCCAAGTAAAGTGCAAGACTCTGATTAACACTTTATCGGTGCACTTTTACTCCGGTTTTAACTTCTTTTCTATAATTACAGTGCTCTGGCCTCTGTAATTATTTTCTGTTAGATCCATAAATTTCCTTTAATTCTAGAGAGTATCTATGAATTTTCTTAGACCATAACACTTTCTCTAAGCCTTGTATAAAAAACATTTGCTAAAATACCTTTTTATCGGTATAATCTGCTCTTTAATTTATTAAAGCCATTCCACTGGCCTTTTGGTTACGGGACTAATTTTATAAATTAGTATAACCTTTCAACCAAATAAATCCTCATTTTTACATACATTTTTTAGGTCTCTTGCTATTTTAAATAATTACCTCAAACAGTGTACTTTTTACTGGCCATAACCTCATAAATTCCATCTAAGCTATCTCAGGGGTATTTTCGTCTTTTCTCTTCATAGAAGAGTCTTAGAATATTATTTCCCATTTTCTGGGATTTTATTGGAATTCTCTGTGTACTCTTCCATTTTTATCCCTGTTGGTCATAACTTTCAGAATTTACAGTTTAGTCCCTGGTTAGACTTAACTTCATATAATCCTCTCTTTGAGGCTTCTAACTCAACCTTTGGCCTATATCTAGTCTCTTTTCTCTCTAGAGGCCTTTGAGACTTTACTGGAGTCTCTGACCTTGATTATACTAAAGCCCCTGAAAGACTTTTACTTTGCAGTTTAGTCCCTGAAACTGCTTTACTTCCTTTCTCATCTTTGGGACTTTTGCTCAAAAAGGGTCAGGTAGCCCATCCAAGTTAGGCTACTTTTGATGCTTTTAGGGCTAAAAGTCTGGATGTTACAATTCTTCCCCTCTCAAAAAAATTTCGTCCTCGAAATTTCGAGTCAAACCTCTATTCTTACCCTTAATGAGAGGTTACCTGAGGAGAATATCCCTACTTACACTTAACTTTGACCTTTTCAACTTTTCATTATACCTCATTTCCATGTTTCCACCCTGGCTTCATTCTTACATAACTCGTTGTTCTAAACTTTTCTGTCATTCATATGAGCATGGCCTTTGCTTTTAAGCATTTTGTCACCACTGCTTTCATTCTTCTGATACTTTAGGCTCATTCTTTCACAATAATACCATGATAGTGTGCCTGTCTTCATGGTATTTTACAATACCATGGCATTTCGGGTTCTCTTAATACAGCCTTTATCCATTCTTTGTTGTATACCCTGCCATTCCTCTTTACTTTAAGGGCATATCTCCTTTCTTTCCTTCGTTGACTAGAATAGAATTGAGCCTAGTCTAATCGACAATAGACATGTTTGGAACAAGTTAAGGGTATTCTCTCTATATTCGTTTACCGCTGAAGGAGATTTCAGTATCTTAAACTCATCTTTGGTCATCATCTTCCCAAAGAGGTACTGTACTCTTACCCTTATGGCTCAACTACTTTCTTTTAGGCTTGGTCTACTATGACCTTGGGAGCTACTGCGCTCTACGGTAAGCCTCTTTAGGATCCATCATGACCCTGGAATACTATCATCAATCTGAGCCATCTTAGGATCTCTAGGAGACTCTAGACCATAGAGTTGAGTAATAAAATAAGTCACCTCTACTCAGCTAGTAACTTGACTGATTATTCCCCAAGACTAATCATAGATATCAGTATTGTCTTCTTAAGCCTTACTCAATCCTTTCTGTCAACTCCTGGAATTCTTAACCTTTCCATATTTCTTTAGCCCTTAGTTCTAGCTTCCTTAAGTCACTTTTCTTTCTTTATGCCTTTCGAATCCCTAGGCATTGGCTCATCTCTAGAGCCCACTAACTTGCCGTTGCATCAATGTCGGCCTGCCTTGTCTTAGGATTCTATAGTCCTTGCTGTCTCTTAATAATTTAGACAGCATCGGGAGAGGACTTATATCATCACATTCTCATTATACTTTAGTATTTCGTAGTACCCTGTTAAGCTCGAGGAGCACCTGTTTGCATATCACACTTCTATTGTCTTAACCAGTTTCACTCTCTCTCTCTCTGGGGTAAGGTCCGTCCTATGCCTTATCTCGGCTTCTTCTACTTTTCCTGTGGGAGGACAGATTGCTTTAACTGGAGCATCGTCAACTCAACCACTTGCTTTCTGTTTCATTCCTTCAGAGGATAGCTTACTCTTACTAGAGCAGCGTCACTCTGATCCAGAGAACCACTTTCCAATCTTAGAGAGGTACTTCATGGTCAAGACTTTCCTCATATGCAATCTCGGCCAGGGTACATTCCTCAAATACCATATCCCTATCAAAGGGAGCCTCTCTACTGGATTACTTAATCTTATAAGCAGTGGCATTTATCTATAGGAATCTCATTTCTTAGATTCCTTAATGGCCTAATTGCCATGGTTGCACACTCTTGGATACCTTAGGGACATAAAAGAATATTGTTTTAGTCCCTGACATTATCATATATCTAAGCATCATCGAGCTCTAGATATCACAAGGAACTTGCTTATCTCTCTTTATTCATTAGTTCCCAATGCAACTGTCCACTATCATGTTCTTATTCATTTCCTTTCGTCTCCATCCTCAAGAGGGATCTTCCCTCACTTTACTCTCTCTGACTTTCTTCACCTCTTGACCAATTATTTTTCTGGGCTGGTATTGATCACCATACCCTTGTCACATCACATCACATAGTAAATGTTTAATCACCTTACTGTGCGGTATCTAGGTCTGGCACCAATGTCATCGTTGACCCTTCATTCGTTGTCATATAATCTCTATCCCTCTTGGTTCACTATCCCTTAGGAATTTCCACCTCTATTCAAGGATTTGAACAAACCTCAACACATCTCATTCTGTTACCATGCCTCTATCGAGGTCATATTGATTACTTAAGGTACAGGTTGACATTCAGTTCCCTTACTAGGGCATTGACTTGTACCTCTGACTGGTTACTGTACCTTTACCCATTACTTCTATGGTCATATGCTAATCATAAAGTGACCATATTACACAGCAGGCATTGATCATTAAAACATCTCTGCTGTGTGACCTTCCAGTCAGGCACCTTTAACTAATTACCCGAGGCTTAGGTTGTCACCCTGCTTCCCTATTAGGGTCTAGACTCCTATTCTTTATTGGCTTACCATACTCTTAGCCATTACCCTCTAGAGACTTTTTCAACTTTAACTCATTCCCTGGTCAAGCTCTCTTAGCCCAACCATTCCTCTCCTGAGGGGGAGTCTCATAGTAGCGACTACCTATCTCTCAGGTTACTCTCTGTCATTTCTTACTTCTCTTCTATATCTATTTCCCTTGAAGAAAACACCTCACTATCATAATCTCAATTGGACCAATCTTAGTTACCCGTTACTTTTCTAATTAGGTTTTCTCTCACACCGAGCTTTGCTTGAACCAATACTCTGCTTATACCTTAGTCAGGACCTCTACAAGAACTTCCCAACGGTTACTTATCGTTGGGTTACTTTCTCCTAAGCATGCTTAACTGAATAGTGCTGATAGGCGTGAACCCTAGTACCTTATTGTCTTAGGCCCTTCTTATTCTATCTTTAGTTAGGTCTGTTCAGCTTACATTCTTGTCTTTCGTCTTATCTTAAGAATTTACCCGTCAATACTTAGTCTGTCTCTATATCACATGGGTTCTTCCTGTATTTAGAGCTAGCCTGAGTGTCTCTTTGTTAGGTCTTATGGCTCTAACTCCTCTAACTTTGGCTTTTCTTTATTAATCAGAAGGAAATTGAATCCAGCTTAATTAATGATAAGGTTATCTGGAAGGAAATCATGGGTACTCTCTTAGTACTGGTTTACAACTGAAGGAGGTTTCCACATCCTCAACTCATCCCTGGTCCTCATCTTCCCAAGTAGGTACCAATCTCTAGGAGACTTAGACCATAAGACTAAGTGAAGTCATCTAAGTGAAGACCATAAGACCATAAGACTTAGACCATACTAATAATTCCCCAAAAACTGTTCCAAGAACCAATACCATTTCTTAAACCTCTTGTCAATTCCCTAGGCCACCTATTTGTCTTGTTAGGTGCCTAAGCCAATCTGTCTTAGGAGTTCTCTTACTCCTCCAGCTACTCTTACCGTCTCTTACTACTTTAGAACGGTACAGAGACAGGACTTATGCAACTTCTCTTTCCTCTACTTTACTTTTCAGTACGAGCATACTCTAACATGTATAATGTCTGACATCTTAATGCAAGGAGTGTAAGCTCTTATTGGTTGCTATATCCGTGGCCTGCTAGCCGGACATCTTATCCCTACAAGAGGGAGCCTCTTTACTGTTCGCAGCTATTTCTAGAAGTTATAGGGAGAGGGCTTTTGAGGTTTTTTTTCTTTCTATTTGCCCTGCTCTGCTAAGCTCAGGGACATTGAACCCTAGTTTATTCTTGGCTAGTCATACTTCCATTGGGGTGAAGTCAACTCCGCTTGCCTTGCCTCGACTACTTCCCTTTCTTGCTCGTACAGGGTATCTTGCTCTATCTAGAGCAGTGTCAATTCTGACTCGGAGGACTAGTTCCCTGCTTTCTCTAGGAAGACTGGTAGCCAAGACCATATCCTCTGTTAAGGGTGCCTCTCAATCTAACCCCAAGTGACTGAGTATCTCTTAACATCATCAGGAACATGCCAACCTCATAATGCTAGTTCCCCGTATAGCTATCTATCTTATTCTCATCTCTTTCTCTTCTTTTTAATCCCTAAGAATTCCACTAGGGTTATCTACCTTGACTTCACTATCTCTATGTTCCTATTTATCTATTCAGGAACTTGAGATAGCTACTCTATCATAGTGCCCCATCTCTAATAAGGCTTCAAGAGTTTGCCTAGCTTAGGTGGCCACTACACCCTCTTAGCGGTGTACAGACTCAACCCCTAACTATCTTGTTCAACTCATCATTACTCTTCCTCTTGAGGGGGAATTTGATAGCTTTTAAATAATGGCTACTACTCTCTCTTTGATCTCTATCAGTCTTACTCTCAGGAACCTCATAGTCCATCAAGTCATGCCAAGACACCACCTCAGCATCTGAGAGTCACTATCTCTATTCGTCTTGACCAGAATTCTTATTCGCCACCACTTTCTTTGGTTCATCATGACGAAACATACTTTCTCTTACTTCTGCTAGTTTTACTTAGCTTTGTTCATCGTAACCTTAACTGCTGCCTGAAGGACTTCCATGTCTTAGCCTCACTGTAATCCCCAACTAAGTCAACTACTTCCTTTCAAGCAATGAAGGAAGGGTCTGGCTCACAACTCTAGGCCATTAGCACTTTGCTTTCCCTTATCCTCAGGGATTACCGGCGGCAGAAAGTGATCTTTAGCTCTTCTGACCTTTTTATATCTATTTAAGAATCAAAGATAACTACTTTGATCGTGCTGCCTTAACCTTGTATCAAGGCTACAATAACTGTATCTAACTTAGGTTACTACTTGACCCTTTTTATCTAGGGTTTAGACTCATACCTCTATCTAACTTATGAGCTATTATCCCCTTTTCTTTAGAGGGAAGTCTCTTTATCTTTACACGATGGCTACCTTCCTCTGCGTATAACTTCTCATCATCATTTTATTTGTACCTTTCTAATAGAGGATCCCAACTTCATTTAAAGATCCTTATTACTTATTTTTCCTAGAGCATTCACCTTCAATCTATAACCTTAGTTGGACCTTAGCTAGTATTCCATTACTAGCTCTAACCTGAACTGGGCTTTTCTAAATTCTTGCAGATAGTTCTCTTCTTCCTATGCCAGAACCTCTGCTTTGATACCAAAAATGTCACACCTTACTTATATAGTACCTTAGCATTCCTTTAGAGCCATTCCAGACCATGTTGGATGGTCTTACACTTAAAAATTTCAATTTGGACGTTAATTTTCAGAAAATTACTGTTCACTGTCCAGTTTCCATATTTCAAATGCTAAATTTAAAAAATCACCATAAATCGTACACATATCCAAATAAAATGTTCTACCCATGGATTTAAAGCTTACAGAGTGTACTTTAAGCATGAAAAATTTTAGAATCAGATACACACAGTAACTAATTCGAAATAGGCATCAAATCAGCACGTAATTCTTCTAATTTTCACATAGATCCACTTGGATCTACCATACTTTGAGGTGTTCTAGCAAGATCTAACAACCAAACTCCCTTCCCCACTCATCAACCATTTCAACCAGCCATCAAAAGGGAGAGAAGATAGGTTTTTCAACCTTAAAAGAGAAGGAAAACAAGATAAGAACACATCTAGAACCAAGATCTCACCTTGAATCCTTGATTGATGACCAAAGTTGATAGCTTTCCTTGGTTCTCCTTCCAAAACCCTCTCTTTTCCTCTCCTCTTTGCCTTGGATGAAATTTCCATCTAATTTAGGGGAGAGATGAGCTCCTTAGTGCTCCCAAAATATCTCATCTACCACATTTAATGAAAGTCCAAGTGTCAAATGCCTAAGCCTTCTTGAAACCTCTCTCTTAATTAACTTAATTCATAATATAATTACATTCCAAAGTCAAGATCCTCTCCATTGGTAGCTTGACACTTGGAAAGCTTTAATTACCATCCATTAAAGGCTTGACAAGTGGCGACTTGTGGGCCAAGTAAAGTGCAAGACTCTGATTAACACTTTATCAACGCACTTTTACTCCGGGTTTAACTTCTTTTCTATAATTACAGTGCTCTGGCCTCTGTAATTATTTTCTGTCAGATCCATAAATTTCCTTTAATTATAGAGAGTATCTATGAATTTTCTTAGGCCATAACACTTCCTCTAAGCCTTGTATAAAAAACATTTACTAAAATACCTTTTTATTGGTATAATCTGCTCTTTAATTTATTAAAGCCATTCCACTGGCCTTTTGGTTGCGGGACTAATTTTATAAATTAGTATAACCTTTCAACCAAATAAATCCTCATTTTTATGTGCATTTTTTAGGTCTCTTGCTATTTTAAATAATTACCTCAAACAGTGTACTTTTTACTGGCCATAACCTCATAAATTCCATCTAAGCTATCTCAGGAGTATTTTCGTCTTTTCTCTTCATAGAAGAGTCTTAGAATATTATTTCCCATTTTCTAAGATTTTCTTGGAATTCTCTATGTACTCTTCCATTTTTATCCCTGTTGGTCATAACTTTCAGAATTTACAGTTTAGTCCCTGGTTGGACTTAACTTCATATAATCCTCTCTTTGAGGCTTCTAACTCAACCTTTGGCCTATATCTAGTCTCTTTTCTCTCTCTAGGCCTTTGAGACTTTACTGGAGTCTCTGACCTTGATTACACTGAAGCCCCTGAAAGACTTTTACTTTGCAGTTTAGTCCCTAAAACTGCTTTGACTTCCTTTCTCATCTTTGGGACTTTTGCTCAAAAAGGGTCTGGTAGCCTATCCAAGTCAGGCTACTTTTGATGCTTCTAGGCCTAAAAGTCTGGATGTTACACTGTAACAGTGACAGTGATAGGAATTGCAGTGATTAACCTCGATAGGAGGTAGCTAGAGGAAGAAACCTCAATAACACAAGCAACAGAACAATTGCCTAGATTGGCAATACTAGCAGCAGACCCCGATAGCACCTAGCAGTGGATGACTTGCTTTTGCAAGCCAAATCCGCCATCCTTTGATGGAGTGATTAACATCCAAGCAGCAGAGGACTAGACCATCTGCTTGGAAAAGATTTTCAAATGTTCTAAACTGTCCGACTACGCGGAAAGCCCAAAGGGCAATTTACAAGCTAAAGAAAGATACCAACCACTAGTGGAAGAATACCAAGATTCTTCTAGATGCTCAAGACCTGAGAACGACATGGGAAATGTTCCTAGAGCAGTTCTACGAGAAATAGTTTTTAAGGTCAGCCAGGGATGAAAAAGAAACATAATTCCTAACCCTGAAGCAGAAGGATAACGAGTCAATTGATGAATAGTTAGCTCAGTTTAGACGCCTTTCTCATTACTTTAGTTACTGGCGTTACTGAGATGATGAAAGGTAGTTAACCAAAAGATGGTCAGAGAACTAAAGGAGTCCTTAAGGGAGACATTTGCTCCCAGGTAGTTTGAGCACTTCGACAAGGCAGTTGAGGCCTGCTGAATTACAAAGAATAGTTTTAATGATCATTTGATGATTGAACCTACCCCCAAGTTAAAGGAGGGAGATCAGGGTAGTACCTCTTCTGATGCAAATGGGAAGAGGAAGAGCTATGGGACAATCAAAAGAGTAAGGAAGGAGGTAAGCCTCCCAATGGCAAGGAATGCCCAATTGAGGCAAGAGTCATGATGATAGAACACATATGATTAAGCAGAACATTTGTTGCACTTGCAGCAAGTCCAGACACTTTTCAAGAAAATGTCCACAAAGTATAGAGAAGTTAAGGTTACGTACCTAAGGACGAGTACTTGCCATCACAGGGAAAGAAGCTCGAAAGTTTTCGGAAATAATATAAGGAACGATCATTATTATGAATTTCCCAGTGATTGCAATGATACATTAGAGTGCTAATCATTTTCTTCTCTCATATGATTGTTTTAAAGAACCTGACTTGGTTATGAATATGTTGTTGTATGACACATATATATGTGTGTCCATACCAACATATAATAGGACAATCACATCTTATGTGTGCTTAAACTGTATAGTTGGTTATGAGCACTGTTATATTGCCTTAAACTTGATATGTAGGCTTTTTATGAAGCTGATATGGTGATAGGATTGAATTGGTTGTTATCCCGTAATGGCAAGGATAAAACCCTGATCCTATCCTCAAGGGAAATAGAGTTAAATTTCATAACGGTTGCCTAGACCGACAATAGTACAATAAATGAAGCTAAGGAAGACTAGCAGAGGTTAAGAGAAAAGTGTGTTTTGTCATGATAACCCAAGGAAATTAGTGGCGATGGACGAATACAGAGGAATTATCAAAGAAGGTGGTAACTTCTATCGCTACAAATGAGGGTTCTGGTCATGACGGATGAACATAATAACCCTCAGATGTTGAGATGGTATCTCAACAAGGCACAACGACTCTCAGAGGTCGAAAAGGGTGAGATTAGTAGAAGTTAGAAAGAGACAAGTAGCCATCGATTAGAAGTATCAGATTCCCCCTCAAGAGGAAGAGTAATGATGAAGAGTTGAACGAGACAGTTAGGGGTGAGTCTTTACACCAATAAGGAGGTGTAAGTGGCAAACCAAGCTAGATAAATTCTTACAGCCTTGTTAGGGCTAAGACTCCATGATGGAGTAGCTACCTCAAGTCCTATAATAGATGAATAGAAACCTTAAGATAGTGAAGTAAGATAGAAAGCTTTAGTGAAATGTCTTACGGATCAAGAAAAAGAAGAGGATGAGATGAATGTCTATGCAGAGAACTAACTTAGAGGTTGGCCTATTTCCCTTAATATTAAAGAGATACTCAGTCGTTTAGAGTTTAGGTTGAGAGGCACCCTTTTTAAGGGATAAGTTCTTGGCCGAGAATCTTCTTAGAGAGAATGGGAATTGGTCCTCCAAGTTAGAATTGATGTTGCTCAAGATGGAGCAAAATGCCTTATCCAAGAGGGAAAAGGGAAGCAGCCGAGGCAAGGCAAGTGGAGTTGACCTTACCCAATGGGAGTATGACTAGCCAAGAACGAAGCTAGGCTTAGATGTACCTGAGCTTAGTAGAGTACTAGAGTAAGCAGAAAGAAAAAGAACCTAAAAAGTCCTCTCCCTATGACTTTCAGAAGCAACTGCGAACAGAAAAAGAGGCTCCCTCTTGTAAGGATAAGATGTCCGGTTGGCATGCTATGGATATAGCAACCAGTAAGAGCTTACACTCCTTGCATTAAAATGCCAGACATAATGCATGCTAGAGTATGCTTGTACTGAAAAGCAAAGTAGAGAAAAGAGAAGTTGCATAAATCCTCTTTTTGTACCATTCTAAAGTAGTAAGAGACGGTAAGAGCAGCTGGAAGAGTAAGAGAACTCCTAAGACGGATTGGCTTAGGCACCTAAAGAGATGAATGGGTGGCCTGGGGAATTGATAAGAGGCCTAAGAAAATGGTATTGGTTCTTGGAACAGTTTTTGGGGAATTATTGGTATGGTGACCAATTGAGTGGAGATGACTTCACTTAGTCCTATGGTCTAAGTCTCCTAGAGATTGGTACCTATTTGGGAAGATGAGAACCAGGGATGAGTTGAGGATGTGGAAACCTCCTTCAGTTGTAAACCAGTACTGAGAGAGTACCCATGATTTCCTTCCAGATAACCTTATCATTGATTAGGCTGGATTCAATTTCCTTTCGATGAATAGAGGAAAGCCAAAGTGAGAGGAGTTAGAGCCATAAGACCTGGAAAAGAAACATTCAGGCTAGCTCTAGATACAGGAAGAACTCCATGCGATATAGAGACAGACTGAGTATTGACAGACAAATCCTTCAGATGAGGTAAGAGACAAGAATGTAAGCTAAAAAGACCCGATTAAAGATAGATCAGAAAAAAGGGTCTAAGACAGTAAAGTACCAGGGTTGAGCAAGTCAAAATCAGTGCCTCAATTTCTCATCAGTACTGTTTAGTTACGTATTTTAGGGAAGAGTAGCCCAAGGAAGGGTGACCCTGGGAAAGATATGAGAAAGTGCAGAAGCCAGAAATATTAGCCATTTTGACAAGGATGCACTAAGTTTAGCAGATAATGGAAGATGAAAGTTAAGGAAGCTGTTAGGCTATCAAGTATCCTAAGTAGTATGGTTCAGACTAAGATCTGAAATTACTTGAAGTTTAGAGGTCCTTATGAAAGAAATAGACACTACTCTCAACTTCAGTATAGCCTACCATCCTGAGATGGATAGGCAAACACAGAGAATGATATGGATGTTAGAAATATGCTACACGCACGCGTACTTAATTTCGGCAATAACCAGGGTATATACTTACCGTTAGCCGAATCTGTTTAGGATGACGATTTCCATCCAAGTATTTGAATGGTGCCATATAAAGCACTCTATGGGAGAAAATATAGATCCCCGTTGTGCTAGATAAAAATTCAAGGAAAGAAGTAAGTATAGTACTAATATAGTGGATCGGACTTCCCAGTAGACTAAAGTTATTTAACAAAGATTTCTAACGGCTCAAAGTAGATGTCACATCCAGCATTATGATAATTAGAGATAAGAAATATTCTCAAATTATTGAGGACTAAAAATAATAAGAAAAAGTCAAAGAATTTTGGTGGAAAATAATTACAGTAATTTTCCAAGCCAATTATAGGAAACTGACTAATTAAAGAAAATTGGTCAAATGTAAATAAGGAAAAATATTTTCGAGCCATGGAAAATTAAAGAAAATAGGGATAATATCCTTTGAGAGTTATATGGAATTATAAAGTTGGTTTTATGACCAAATTATCCTTAGAGAAATTATAAGAGAATTTAAGGGTGATTTAGGCTAATTGAGGGATTTTATTTGGAAAATTCCAAATAAATATTTTAATAGGAATAAAATTCCAATAAAATTCCTATGAGATCTCAAGGAATTATAAGGAATTATGGAATTAAATGGAAACCCTCAAGTGTCCAAGATTTTTCCAAATAAATGTGAAAAGTGGAAAAATCCCTAAAGAGAAGGAAATTAATTTTCCTTTTTATTTAAATATTAGGAAATTAATTTTGAGACAAAGAGGGCAATTTGGGAAGATAATAATGAGGAGAATAAATTAAGGATCTGACAGAAAATAATTACAGAGACTAAGTTACTGTAATTATAGAAAAGAAGTTAAACTCAGAGCCTAAAGTATACCGATAAAGCAATATTGGTGTCTTGCAAATCCAAGGGATCCTATTGAGCCATGTTTCAAGCTCTTGAAGGAGAAGATTTGAATTAGCCAAGTGTCATTCCATAAATGGAGAGGATCTTGACTTTAGTAATTAGTTTCATTTGGAATTATGTTAATTAGGAAAGAGGAATCAAGACTTAGTAGGGTAATGACACTTGGACTATCATTAAAGAAGGTGGTTGAGATATTTTGAAGCATTAATCAAGCTCTTCTCTCCCCATTTTCAGACCCATATTTCGTGCAAGGGAGGAAGTGGAAGAAAAAGAGAGAGTTTGAGAGAAAACAAGAAGAAAGGGAGCACCTTTGGTCATTCAAGCAAGTTGCAAGGTTAGATCTTGGTACTAGAGGTGTTCTTACTTTGTTTTCTTCCATTTTTATGGTTTAAAATCTGTCTCTTCCCTCCCTTAATGTGGACCAAACTGATTAATAAAAAGGGGAAAGAAGTTTTGATCATAACACTTGCTAAGACACAACAACACAAGCTAGATCCTAGTGTTGGCAAGTGAGTTTAAGTGATTTTAAAGCATTTTTCATGGTTGTTTTGTGAGAGTTATTTTTGGCCAAGTGAAGAACTGGACCCTAGGCTGAGCTTTTCATTGTTTTAAGGCTTCCATGATGCTTAAAATGAGGAATGGTGTAGGGTAGACTAGAAGAAACAAGTGTTGGACGCTTAAAAGCAAAGCTGAAAATTTTGGGTCAAAACCTCTAGTGGTTTGGTCAAGGTGTGGCTGGAAGAAGCAAATCTATTTTCATAAATCTAAGCCCATTTTTGGAATCTACATGAAAATCCATGTAGGAACAAGTTAAGGAGTGATTTTTAGGGTTAAAGAGAACCAAATCTAAAACTAGTAAACAAAGGAGGGAATTTTATGGTTCAAGAATCATTTTGATGTATGTTCTTGCTTTTTCATGGTTGGATAATGATTCTTGCTGCCATTTTTGTTGGATCACATGGTTAGGGTTTGATATTTGCAAGGGAAAGAGGAGAAGGAAGAAAGGCTAAGACTTTTGGAACAAGGTAGTAAGTTAAACCTAGCTACTACCACTAACTAGCATTGTTGATTATTGTATGGTTAATTACTATTATTGTGGTTGAGCTTTCTTGATTGTTATGTGGATGCTCTTTATAGTATCTTGCTTTGGCCTTTGCATGTTTGAGTTTGCCAAATGACAAGCATGTTAGTTCACCAATAGTAGCTAATATGATCATGCATAATAATGATGCTTGCTTGGTGTTATAGTTGGTTAATTTGCTACTGGGATTTTCAAAAATCTCATCCCCCAAAAATAATGTAACATTTTAGGACCTAAATCCTCCAAGGGGAAGCTTTAGATTGAAGGTTGATTTGTGGAGTTTAGCCACAAAATTTCGTGATAATATTTTGGTCATGTACATATTAAACTAATAGTGCTGGAAGCACACTGACCCTGACCGGTTCACGTGACTTTTTGATTATGTTCCCGAACGCATTAAATCATGAAATTTGGTATGAGGAAATATGACATCCTAAGGTTCAAATTGATAGCTAATACGTTAAAAATGGCCCAATATACGATTTATAATGAGTTTTCAAAGTTAATGGTCAAAATCTGGACATCAGGGTTTTTGGCAAATGGACAGTGTTGTTTTCTCAAAAACCTGATGCTTTCTCATAAATAATTTGACAATGAGATTATTTTTCCTTGAAAGAGAACTTAAAGAGCATTAAGTAGAATTTTGAACCACCCCAATTGGATTTTTGTAGAATAAGTTATGAATTTTTGAATTTGGGCCAGAAAAACTGGATTTTTACCCGATGAACAGTAAAAATCCGAAAATTAGCGTTTTTATGGTAAAAAGTGAGCCCAAGACCATCCAATGTGGTCAAAAATGATTTTGAAAGGAACCTAAGTCAATATTATAGTAAGGTGTGACAGTAGACAAAAGAGCTCCTCAATCATCAAAGGAGACCATTAAAGCTTAAGGTTGATGGTCAAAGTGTAACCAACAACGGAAGTCGGTCGATCCCTAAAGCTTAAGGAGTTAACTTCAAACTACGATAGACTGTTTCAAATTTTGTCCAAGACTGGACTAGCAGATTATAAGTGACTTTTTCCCAAATGTAAGTTAAAGTTATGATGTCTTCTATGACTCCCAATGAAAGAAGTACGAACTAGACTCGACACATGTCATAAGTTATTATGACATTGCACTCCAGGACAACCCGTCTTTGAGATCAGACTAAAGTAAATCACTGATCAGAAAGTTGAACAGCTAAGAAACAAACAGTTTTCACTAGTCGAGGTTGTCTGGAAGGGTCTTATACTAGAAGCTATGAGGGAGATAGAGACTAAGACAGAGGAAAAGTATCCTGAACTTTTCCAATAAGATACACTTTAAATTTCGAGGATGAAATTTATTTAGAGGGGGAGAAATGTCACATCCAGTAATGTAGAAATTAGGAATAAGGATATTCCTAATTATTCAAGGGTCAAAGAATGATAAGGAGAAATAGGAGAATTTTGGTGGAAAATAATTATTATAATTTTCCAAGCCAAATTATGAAAAGTTTGACTAATTAAGGATAATTGGTCAAGAATAATTATGGAAAAATATTTCCAAGTCTCAGAAAATTAAGAAAAAATAAGGAAAAAGTTTCTTAAGAATTATATGAGATTATAAAATTAGTTTTATGACCAAATTGCCCATAGAGAAATTACAAAGGAATTTAAGGGCAATTTAAGCTAATTTAAGGTCTTTATTTGGAAAATTCCAAATAAATATTTAAGGGGGATAAAATTCCAAGAAAATTCCAAGGATATCCCAAGGAATTATAAGAGATTATGAAATTAAAAGAAGGCCCTCCAGTATCCAAGATTCTTCCCAATTCCTCTAAAAAGTGGAAAAATCACTCAAGAGAAGGAAATTAGTTTTCCATTTTATTTAATTATTGGAAAGTTTAATTTGAGACAAAGAGGGCAATTTGGGAAGATAAAAATGAGGAGAATAATTTATGGATCTGACAGAAAATAATTACAAGGGCCAGAGCACTGTAATTATAGAAAAGAAGTTAAACCCGGAGTAAAAGTGTACTGATAAAGTAAGACTAGAGTCTTGCAATTCAAATGGCTCACACTTAGCCATGTGTCAAGCCTTTAATGGATGATAATTAAAGCTTTCCAAGTGTCAAGCTACCATTGAAGAGGATCTTGACTTTGGAATGTAATTATATTATGAATTAAGTTAATTAAGAGAGAGGTTTCAAGAAGGCTTAGGCATTTGACACTTGGACTTTCATTAAATGTGGTAGATGAGATATTTTGAGAGCACTAATGAGCTCATCTCTCCCCTAAATCAGATGGAAATTTCGTCCAAGGCAAAGAGGAGAGGAAAAGAGAAGGTTTGGAAGGAGAGAACCAAGGAAAGCTATCAACTTTGGTCATCAATCAAGGATTCAAGGTGAAATCTTGGTTCTAGATGTGTTCTTGTCTTGTTTTCTTTCTCTTTTAAGGTTGAAAAATCTGTCTTCTCTCCCTTTTGATGGCTGATCGAAATGGTTGATGAGTGGGGAAGGGAGTTTGGTTGTTAGATCTTGCTAGAACACCTCAAAGTATGGTAGATCCAAGTGGTTTAGTGTTGTTTTGAGAAGTTTTTCATGGTCATTTCTTTAAGTGTTATTTTCGGCCAAAGCAAGATCTGAATCCTGGGAGATGCTTTTCAAAGTTTTGAGACTTCCAATGTGTTCAAAATGAAAAATAGTGTAGGCTAAACCGAAAGAACAAAGGTTAGAAGCCATAGTATCAAAGTTGCAATTTTTGGGTTTCAAACCCTAAGGGTTCGGTCAAACTGAAAATGAAGGAAGGAGATTTATTTTGTTAAATCCAAGTACATATTTGGAATCTACATGAAAAATCATGTAGGGTTGAGTCAAGAAGTGATTTTTAGGGTTTATGGAAACCAACTCTAAAAGTCCAAGAAACAAAGATGAAAGCTTTTAGGGGTTTAGAAGTTATTTGAGTTATGTGTTGATTTTTATGGGGATGGATTGGTGATTCTTGCTGCCATTTTTATGTGGATTACTATGTTAGGGTTTGGCACTTGTGGAAGCAAGAAGGAACAACAAGAAAACAAAAAGCATTGGATTAAGGTAGTGGGATCTATTAGCCATTAATGTTATCTTTGCATTGTTATTATGGCATGTATGCTTGCTATTATATGGTTGAACTATGATGTTGGATATGGTTGCTCCTTGCATTTGTTGCCGCCTGGCATGTTGAGGTTGCCTATTTATCAAAAGATTAGTTCTCCTATGATAGCTAAATTGAGATGATGCTTTAAATGATGCATGTTAATGTTTGGTTGATTGATTTTGCTACTGGGATTTCTCAAAATCTCATCCCCCAAAAATAATCTAACATTTTAGGGCCTGAAACTACTATGAGCAAGTTGCAGATTGGAGGCTAAAGAATGGTGTTTTACCACAAAATTTTGTGAACTTATTTGGTTATGTACATATTACACTAACAGTGCTGGATGCACACTAACCCTGTCTGATTCACGTGACTTTTGATTATATTCCTGAATGCGTTAAATCATGAAATTGGTGATGAAAGTTAACTTCTTGAGCTTCAAAT